>NC_086318.1:171738497-172040613 GCF_036172605.1 Pelobates fuscus | reverse complement strand
AAAAGACCAAAATCATTTTTACAAATGGAGCACATTGTTATAACTGAATCTAAGAGCATCTTTGTAAATACCAATAAAAGTTTAAAAATATACTTAATATAATGACAAATCTAGATGATACAGTCTGAAGCTAATTATATAATGAAAAATAATAAAAGTGTAATTCACATAAAAATGTAAAATAAAATTTCAGAATTTACAACAACACATAAATAATATATGTAAAATATAAGTGCATTGAAAAAAATAATAATATAGAAGAAAAAGAAAATAACAATGAGTGTAAAACAGAAGGTAAAATTTAATACAGAGCTATAGGCATTATTTTTTAAAAAGAGGAAACAAAATGATAAGATGGAAAATGGAATAATAAGATAAAAAAAAAAGGTTATAAAAATTGTACAGATCAAAGTCTGAATTAAGCCCGGTGAGAATTAAAGTTTTTAGGTTAAAGACCCATTTCATTTCACACTGCCCAAGGATTTTTGTAATATTGCCACCTCTCCATGGTAAAGTGCAGACATCTATAGTGTAAAATTTCAGGAATTAAGGATTTTTATTGTGTATTTGGAAATGTTTGGACACTGTATGGTTAGCAAACCCTTTTAGAATATTCCTGCAATGTTCCACTATCCTGGTTTTAAGTTTTCTGGTTGTCATGCCTATGTATTGGAGACCACAAGGGCACTCCAATACGTGAATTAAATTTTTAGTATTGCAAGTGATGAAATTATTTATTTTGTATTCTTTATTAGTGATATTTGATTTAAATTTAGTAGTACTATTACAGGAATTATCTGTGTATTTGCATGCCGAACACAATTTACATTTAAAGAAACCTTGTTTTTTTGTTTGTTTTTTTAAGTGTTTTTTTGTTTAGTGGATATTTTTGTCTAAATTGTAGTTAGGAAGGATCTGAGATTAGGAGCTCCTCTGAATATGATTTTGAGTTTGGACGGTAGGATCTTTCTCAGTATATCATCCTCCTTAAATATATCCAAATGTTTATTGACAATTTTTTTCCATTTGGTTACTTTTGTTGCTGCAATTAAAAACTAAAGGAAGCACTATGTCTTGTTTTTGTTTCTGTTTATATTCCAGCAGGGTATTTCTGTCAAGGGTACCTATATGTTTGATTAGAGTGTCTAAGGTGGTGGCATTGTACTTCTTTTCAATTAATTTATCTTTTAGCATCTGAGCTTGTGTATTAAAAGTAATGCTGTCGGGGCGTGGTCTGCGGTCGGAGCGAGCTGGACGTACCTGCGTGAAGCTCCACCGGGATCGCCGGACCAACAGCGAATTTCAGCAATCAGACTGTGAGTTTACCGGCAGCTGCCTGCGGGGGAACCCGAGATGGACAAGCGGGCCCCTAAGAAGCAGACGAAAAAACACGCTGAGCAGGGAGTGACGGTGTCGGATCTCTTTGCAGCCTCCCGCGCCATGAGGAATTCCACCCAAGATGGCGGACGGGAGAGCACAGGAGGGCCTCGATCTCCGTCCAGTCCTGGCTCCAGCGCGACACCCGGACCCCAAGAGCCAGATACTAAGCAGATACTGGCTACCTTGGCAGAGGTAAGGTCTTTCCTGGCAACAGAAATAGCCAGGAATACCGCTGAGGTCAAGGCGGAAATTCATGCCCTGGGGACCAGAACTGCAGTCTTAGAACAGCGTGTAGAGTCCATGGTGGGAGCCCACAATGCGGCCGCGGCCCAAATTAACCTCTTAACGTCCAGGTTGGCGGCGGCTGAATCTGCGTTAGATGACCTGGGTAACCGCTCGCGCAGGAATAACATTAGGCTGCGGGGTCTGCCAGAACAGGAGGGGGAAGGCTCCCTGATTGAGGTCGTATCCTCCATATTTAAACCGCTCCTCCCAGATATATCGGAAAATCACTGGCACATAGAGAGAGCGCACCGCGCATTGAGAGCCCGCCGGGTGAACGATAACAAGCCCAGAGATGTCATCATCAAGTTTCAATTTTTTCAAACGAAAGAAGCCTTGATGAGACGCGGGAGAGAGGGCCACATTAAGTATAAAGGAGCGGAATTGGCCTTATATCAAGACCTGACGCCGGACACCCTGAGGCAGCGGCGGGAATGGCGGCCTATAACGGAATTGCTCCAGCGGCATTCCATTAAATATGCATGGGGATATCCGTTTCGGCTGATGGCGTTTAAGGACGGCCGCTCTAAGATTTTACACCCGGGGGGCGACCCGGTGTCATTTCTGCACGAGCTAGGGGTGCAAGAAACAGGAGGAATCACGATCCCAGATGCAGCGATGGCGACGGTGCATCCCCTCCCCCGAGATTGGTACACGGCGGGCGAGTGAGGTCTGAAGGGTGTTCTATTTCATTTTGGGGCCAACTCCTCGTGGGGATGGCTGGTGGGGGGTGTTCTGCATCCTGATTTTGGGAGGAGGTGTTTTTTCTATTTGCGGGCAAGTTCTTCAGTTTTTTATCTTTTTTGGGAGTTTGGGGGCTCTTATACCCGCTAAAATTGGGCCCTCTACACTCGGCCTGAGGCTCTCTTACGGGGGGGCTCCGATTTACCATGGGGAGGGTTAGGGTTTCTATCTCCTGGCAGGAACTACCTAAGGCGAAGTTGAGGGTAGTGTCCCCCTTTTTTGGGCCCTTCTGGGGACTTCGGGTCAGTGCTCATCCATGCCCGTACCTAGGTTTTGACTGAAACACAGTGCTAAGGCTTGCAGGTGCATGGATGATTTTCGGGACCTGAACTTAATTTTTCAAAATAGCCGTCGGGTGGCGGGAAGGTTATGGAGGGCGGCGGGGCGGATTGCGGCAGGGAGAACTTATTTTTTCTTTCTTTTTCTGTTCCACAACTATTGCTTTATTTTAAGGCATTGCCTGTTTTCATATCCTTCTATATATTTCTATGTTGGATTGTTGCCATCTAGCTTAAACCGAGGCTAACTACCAAGAAACGTAGTGGTGGGTGGCGGGGGGATACCATTGTTCCTCGCTATCTTTTTGTCAGTGTCACTCGCGCCACCTAGTAGAGCATTGTCTCAGGGGGCCCCTTAACCCCTTGAGGACCGAACTTAAGGAAGGAAAGGTAATTATGACATGTATCACACGTCATGTGTCCTCAGGGGGTTAAACACGTGGTAAGGCGCGGGATTTGCGATTTTGTGATGGGAGGGGAGTTCTCGTGAGTCTCAACTGCTCCGATTCTCATTTTCGATTACGGGGACTGTACCATACTTTTTTGGGCTCTACATTTTTCCTGAAGTGTGAGCTGGGGCAACGCTGTACTCGCCATAGCTCTCCTGGCCGGGCTTTCTTAGGGATTTATGTCACAGCTCTCATCCTTGGTGGCAACATTATGCTTTTTAGGGGATCAGGAGGGCGGGAATACTGCGGGATGGGCGGATGGATGGGGGAAGGGGAGAGCCCAGAATGGTGTACAATTATACTGACCCTCGTCAGATTGTGGTGAGATGCCCCTACTAGGCGACTGTAACGGCAATGGAGGCTTACGATGCTATACTATGCGAATGTGGTCTCATTTACAATTTAAAATTTAGGTTGGTCTGAGTCCCTGCTCCTATAGGACCTTTCAGGAATACTGGAGGAACGGGGACTCACACCCCACACATGCCTGGCTACCGGTAAGACCAGGCACCTGTTGTATATAATATGTTTCTCGATTCTTGTTTTCCTTCTTTCCACTTTACTCTTTTCCTTTCCCTTTTTATTCCCTTTGCATTCCCTACCCTACTTTTCCCTGGAGGGGGGCGTGGGGGAGACACCCCTAAGGATTGGCCGGAGATTAAATGGAGTTCACCTGAAGGACGTGCAAGTCCAATCAAGGAAAGGAAGCGGGACGGCCGGTGAGAAAACATTGATTGAGGTTGCATGCACTGAGCAGACTAGAGCATACGGGCGAACCATGGTCCTTCCACCAACGAGAAAGGTACCTGGGGTCAATTTAGTGCGCATGCGTAACAATATGCCCTATCATAGCGAAACCAGTAGGGCAGGTCCATGCCGGTAAAGATATTGTCACTGAATGTTAAGGGACTTAACGCACCCAAAAAAAGGCGCCTTATGTTTAGGGACCTCAAAAGATTAAACCCAGACATAGCCTTCCTGCAGGAGACACACATTCAAGCGTCAGCTAAGTTTGCGCTTAGGGACCATACATACCGCACCACTTATGAGTCTAGAGCTCTAAATAAGAGGAATGGGGTAGCAATTTTGATCCATCACAGATGCCCGCTCACTGTTACAAAGATACACACAGACTCGGGAGGCCGCTTCGTACTCCTGTCAGGAACGCTCTACTCCCATAGTATACATATTCTTAATCTTTATGGCCCGAACGACCCCTCCAAGGAGTTCTGGGCAGAATTGACTCAGGTAATCAATGCATTGCCACATGGAATGGTGATAGTAGGTGGCGATTTCAATGCAGCTCCATGCCCAGCGAGAGATAGGGGATCTGGTAAAAACCTCCCTAGATCACACAACAGGGGCGGGCAAGACAAATTACTACACATCTTCATACAGGATACAGGCCTTGTTGATGTTTGGAGGGCGCAACATCCTGATGAGGACGATTTTACGTTCTATTCAGCACCCCACGATACATACTCGAGAATTGACTTCTTCTTGGTCAATCCCTCCTCGGTTCCCAAGGTGTCGGAGTCGACTGTAGGCTCCATCACTTGGTCGGATCACGCAGATGTGTCCTTAACACTAGATAGACTAAGTGTGGCGTCCCCGTGGTCCTGGAAATTGAATACGTCTATGCTTCGTGATTCTGAGATTGTTGAGACGGTAAGGGGGGAATTGACTGACTATTTTGCCAGAGAAGCCGAATCAGGACTGTCTAAGGTGACGGTGTGGTCGGCTCACAAAACGGTGATTAGAGGCATTTTGATTCGCGAAGCTACACTAAAGAAAAAGCGCAAAGCCCTATTGCTATCATCCCTTCTGGAGTCTTTGCGTAAGGCTGAACAAAAACATAAGGCGGACGCTACACTCACTAGTTTGCGGGCGGTCCAGGACCTGAGGGCCTCGGTCAGGGGAACGCTACTTGACGAGACGGCGCGGGCTATCATTTGGTCTAAACGGACCTACTTCGAAAAAGCTAACAAGATGGACACCCTGCTGGCGAGGTCGCTCCGACCACGACAGCAGAGGACCCACATCACACAAATCAAGGATGCCTCGGGTCAAAGCCGCACAGACCCAACAGACATAGCAACGGTATTTACAGAATTTTTCACTCAATTGTACAATCATTCCACAACAGACCCGGCCAGTGTACAAAGTGAGAGGGACAGATTACAAGCTTTTCTTACCGGGCTGGACTTGCCAAAACTAAAAGAGGCGGATGTTGAATACTTGAGGAAACCTATCTCGGCAGAGGAAGTGGACATAGCAATCTCTGCCTTGAAGAGCAATAAGGCACCGGGACCGGATGGTTTTGATGGCTCTTACTATAAAATTTTTAGGGAAGAACTAGTCCCGCATATGGAAGCTTGGTTTAACGAGTTACTGGAGGGAGGACCTCCTGATAGAGACATGTCACTTGCAGATATTGTATTACTGCCGAAACCAGGTCGGGATCTGTCGTTCCCGGAAAACTTTCGCCCAATATCCCTTATCAACCACGATTCCAAACTACTGGCGAAAATTCTAGCCGCCAGGATTAACCCAATGCTGTCTCGTTTGGTTCACCCCGATCAGGTGGGGTTTATACCAAATAGACAGCTTTTCGAGAATACCAGGCGTAATGTAGATCTCATATGGAGACAAAACATCAGGAAAATACCGACAATGTTACTGTCATTGGACGCCGAAAAGGCGTTTGACAGGGTTAAATGGCCTTATTTATTTACATTGCTGGACCATTTTGGCTTCCCAGCCCAGTTTACGACGGCAGTGCGAGCCATGTACACCAACGTCAGGGCGCAAATTCGCATTTCGGGCGCAAGGATAAAGCCATTCGATCTGAGCAACGGTACTAGACAGGGCTGCCCATTGTCCCCCTTATTATTTGCTTTATCGTTAGAACCACTCCTTCAGGCAATACGCGTAGCTTCGGACATTAAAGGGATAGATGTAGGTGGGCAAAGATATGTGGTATCGGCATTTGCGGACGACGTATTATTGACTCTGACTGAACCGAGAGACTCTATGGCGGCATTAACGACCGTACTGAAGGATTTTGGGGAACTGGCCGGATACAAAGTGAATATGGACAAGTCTAGCGTACTACCTATAGGTATGCCAGAGACGGACGTCACTTACATAAGGATGACACATAGCTTACGAATAGCGAGGGATTACATAAAATATTTAGGCATCCGATTAACGGCAGACCCATCTCAAATGTTTCAACAGAATTACACCCTGCTGATACGGACGTTGATAGCGGACATGGAGAACTGGACTGATAAGGCGATTTCTTGGATAGGGAGGATCCATTCTGTTAAAATGAATGTACTCCCCAGAATATTATTCCTGTTTCAGGCCCTCCCGATTAAAGTAACTAGGTCTGACTTAGGGACACTTCAACAAACGATAGGCAAATTCATATGGCAAAACAAAAAACATAGAGTCTCACGCAACATCCTCTACCGAGCTAGGGACAGGGGCGGACTGGGCCTTCCACACTTACATTTTTATTATGAGGCAGCCCAACTGGCCCAGGTGGCAATGTGGCACTCTCCACCGGAGGAAAGGAGATGGGTAGACCTGGAAGCATCCCTTATGGGACTGGATATGCCTCAGTTCTATATGTGGACCCCTAGAGAGCACAGACCACACATCACAGTGCCCTGTCCAGCGATTATCAACTCTCTGAGGATATGGGACGCAGCCGCTCCTAAGTATGGCCTGGCGTCCTCCCCTTCTCCGATGACCCCTCTCTTGAGGAACACGGCATTCCTACCAGGAATGACGGCCCGGGATTTTAGAGGCATAGAACGGGCGGGGTTGCAGAGATTATACCAGTTGTATGAGGGAGGGTCGTTGGTGACATTTGAGGATTTGAGCAACAAAACATCTTTGCGAACCTTTGATTTTTTTAGATACCTCCAGATTAGAGCTTACGCCCAAGACACTCAGGTTAAAAAAGCCGCAGTAGCAAAGATGACATTCTTTGAAAGAATGTGCGCGACAGAACAATTCCCGAGCAAACTGATTTCGCTTCTATACTCACAGTTGTGCAATAACACTTTAGAATGGGGAGGAATTACATATATAGATCAATGGGAAGCAGACTTGGGGGAGACACTGGAAGGAGTGGAATGGCAGGAAATGTGGGAGGCGGCCGCGCAATCCTCTATGTGCGTCTCAATACAAGAACAAGCATACAAGACGCTGTTTCGATGGTATGTTACCCCAGTTAAGTTGAGCCGTATGAACCAAACTACTACAGACTTATGCTGGCGGGGGTGCGGCCTCAAGGGCACTTACGTTCACATGTGGTGGGAATGTCCAATAGCACAGGTCTTTTGGCGGCAGGTTGCGCAATTGATACAAGACATATTTGAGAGGGAGGTTAAGCTGGACCCGTGGGTGTTCTTGCTGGCTAGATCTATGGAGAACTGGACAAAAGCGGAACAGACCCTGTTGCATAAGGTGAACCTAGCCGCTAGGAGAGCATTGGCACAGGTGTGGCTGCGGAGAGAGGCTCCGGAAATTGATATGGTAATTCGGAAGATTAGAGATCATTATCTGATGGATGACCTAACAGCCAGGGTTAGAGGCTCGACCAAAAAGTTTGAAAAAATTTGGGGCCCTTGGGAAGCCAGCGCAGCGAATGCCTGAGGTACACGCTAACGATACTACCAAGGCTAGGATTAGATAGATTGGATATGAACTGGCCGGTTCTTCCCTGCACCCTCCCCCCCCCCCCCCCCCCCCCTCGTACTCCCTTTTTCTTTCTTCCTACTTACCCCTCTTATCTGTTTTCTTCTATTTTCTTTTTACCGTGAGTATTCACCGCAAATGTTGAAATATAACCACTCAATACGTAACTAACATGCATTACGAGGGGACATGGACCTGTACGCACAGAAACAGACGGATAGCAATTCTTAGGTGACTCAGAGGCGGATTTTTTGAACCCGCATATGAAAACCTGAGAAAGAATAGGGCATGTCCCATCGACTAAAGAAATGGATATGTGGTGATTTATATTTTATTCACGTCTTATCTGATTTTACTTTTATGTTATAAATTAAAATATACCAGGGAGGACAGTGTGTCCACGCTATATTGTTTGTTCTACTCACTCCACGATATGTCGGTGTAGGAAAAGTATGTAAGGAGTGTCACTCTTTTGTTTTTAAAGATGCACTGGAGACAGGGCATACAAACTGTTACTATATCTTCCAATATTTCGATGTAATGTGTGTTCACTGTACTGTTTTTACCTTGGCATAAATAAAGAATTAAAAAAAAAAAAAAAAAGTAATGCTGTCTGTGCAATTTCTTTTTAATCTTAAAAACTGACTTTTTGGTACACCATTCAGCCAAGGGGCATAGTGGCAACTAGTGCATAGTATGTACTTTTTTTAAAAAAATGTGTAGATTTTTATATTATTATTTTCCACATAAATTTCCAGGTCTAAAAAAATTGATAGAAGTTTTGCTGTAATTAGAGCTTAAGATTATACCTCTGGTGTTTAAATTTAAAAAGTTAAAAAAAAAAAATCAGCTAAAACTTTCTCTGGCCCCTTCCAGATAAAAAACAAATCATCGATGTAGTGGCAATAGAGAGCCAGGTTCGCCACCAAGGCAGGCGAACCTGGCAGGCGATAGAGAACCAGGTTCGCCACCCAGGCATGCACCCCCCCATACAGAGGAGTACAAATACAGATTAACATTTTATAAGGCTATACGTAAATTCACCTATCTCAGCAAACAAATATGGGGATTCAGTTCAACCATCTGTCATATTGTCTTAAGCCCACCACTACGTCACAGTGCCCCAATATCGATGGGCCCACACCAATTACAACATGGGAGACAAATTAAATGGTGCTAGTGCTCAATAAGCAAAAGTGTATTTTATGCTTTAAAGTATATACTTACAATGCATAACATATCTTTCTCTATTGCAAATTAAAGTTATAATTAAAGTGACATTACATTCTAAAACCTCCCCAAATGTATATATAAATATATGTGTGTGTTAAGGTTGTGTCCTGGAGTTGTGGGAGGGGTTACCCAGCCACTTAAATACAGACAGCCCTCCAATTGGGTCATTGATGCTTGATTCATCCTACCCACCACTACCTTTTCTCAATCACTACCTGTCAGGATTACAAGTTGATCCAGCACGCAGTACTGTGTCACACCTAGGACTAAGGGTAACGCCTTAGAATGGCCGGACTTAATGTCTCCAAGAATAGTCAAAATGCTAGCTGAGGTCAAGAACACAGAATCAGACACAAAGATGAGGGAAAGACCAAAGTCAAGGATACCAGATATCAGGGAAGTCAAAACAAAGCCAAAGTCAAATACCAGAAAATCAAGATCAGGAACGCACTCTCGGATAACCATATAGATGAAACCACGACAGGCACTGAGCAAGAGGAGAATTGGGTTTAAATATCCCTCCTGTGGATCTGATTGGCTGTAACCGGCCTTTGACCCCAAAGGCAATTACCGGGTTTTCATTTGCATGATTGCTGCTCAGCACAAACCCTCCTGTGAAATTGATTGCTGCTCGGCACAACTTTTCCTGTCAGGACAGTAATTTTGCTCGGCACAACTTTTCCTGTCAGGACAGTAATGTTGCTTGGCACAACTTTTCCTGTCAGGATAGTAAATGCCATTAACCACATTTTTATGTGTGGATGAATATGTGACACTACCTTGCTTTGCTCTCTTTATTTACAGGCCTATCCAAATGTCGGTTCCTGCACACCACAACCAAATTTACACTAGTTCTCGGCCTTTGTCTCCAACCAACCAAAATTAAATATATATATATTTATTTATTTATTGTTATATTTTTGTTTTGTTTTGTTTGTGACGAGATTATACTGAACCGTCGTATGGGCGGAATTCAAGTCTAGTAAATATTATTACTAGTGAATCATCAATTAGGTTAGAGTATGATTGAAAGAATGCATACTATAATTTTAACTAACTTTAGTACCTAAATAGCATAAGAACTGGAGAAATGTCTCACTGGAGAAAAAACAGATTGCATTATACCATCATCTCACATTTCCTTTATGATTATTTTTAATCTTCTTTTTGTATTTCTTTAGTTTCTGTACAATAGATCGAAAACAAACTGCAGAAAAATAAAGTGAAATAGTTTGTTAACTTGGATTAATGATAATAGGCAATAGGAAATAAATGTCCCAATACTCACTGAAGTGTCTAGATAAGTCTGCTGTCAGGTTTTCAGTTTCTGCTTCTGTGGTTTTATGTTAAGCATGTGTTGGTTCTTGACAAAGACTGACTTAAATTACTGTGCTTGCTGCAATCTCAGTGGCTATGCCTCCTTGCACATATATACCAGCATTCATTTACCATTTACCAATGAGTCTGAGAAACCAGTACTCACTTCTCTCTGTCACAGTAGTTTTTTCATGATATGTATTTTATTGGATACAGGAAAAAAACAAAACAAAAAAACAAAACAAATGCAATTGCCCTTGGCCTTTGTTTTAGCAAGTATTAGCGATATTAGAAACTATTTCACAAAATAAAATGTTAAATTCAATCCACAGTATCTAAAGCATTTATGCCAATGGGGAGAATTTGGATGATATGGCCATAATATCATGCCTTAATGAATATGGATAATTTGTTCATAACAAAAAATAAATAATAACTAGGAGGGCACTTGTAAACTGATGTTTGTTAAATTGGAGTACTCATAGTTGAGCCTTAGTATTCAATTTAGTGATACAAATATATAAATATAATGAAGAAGAGACCTAGTGAGAAGATGTATGCTTGAGAACCTCCATTGTTTGTAGACCTGACTATGAGCAATATATATATGTATATAAGGGCCGTCTTTAATATTGATTGGACCCTGGGCAAACATTTGCCTGGGCCCCTTGGACTCTGGCCCCCCCATCTCTCGGGCATGCAATCACAACCTCAACTCCAACTAAGTGGCAGAACTAATGTATAGAGTGCCCTGCTACAAGAAAAATTTTCAAGCCTTCCCTGTATCGCAAGAGGAAAGAAAAGAGAAATCACCATCTTTCATATAAGTCATGCGATGCTGTGACAGCTGGGGATCTACCATCCTTGCAGGGTTGTGTTTGTGAGCAGTGTTTGTGCATTTGAAGGTAAGCATGTTTTTGTATAGAGTGTATGTGTGCATGTAGGGGTGTATTTGTATGTACTGTTACCATTGGAATGCAGTGGTGTACTTGTGTGTAGTGTTTGCGTTTAAATGCAGGCGTGCTTTTGTCTGTAGAGTTGATGTTTTAATATAATTTTAGCGTTTTAATACAGGGATGTGTTTTTATGTAATGTTTGTATTTGCATGTGGGGTGTGTTTGTATGTATTGTTTGCATGCATGGGTGTGTTTGGATGTAGTGTTGTCTTTTAAATGCATATGCACATTTGTGTGTAGTATTGGTATTTCAGCAAAGGGGTTTGTTTATATGTAATGTTTGTGTTTGCATGGGTGTGTCTCCATGTTCTGTTTGATTTCTGGGATGTATGTACATACATATTAACACCTATAAATATACACATTAACACCTTGACACATACTGGCATATACACACACATACACAGATACATGCACTTTGATACACACACCAACATACACACACTGGCACAGCCACACAGAGACACACCGACACAGATATGTACACACACTCAGATACACACATACACAGAGGTACACATGCAGGGGTGTATTTGTGTACAGTGCTAGTGATGAAATGTAGGAGTGTATTTGTGTTGGCATTAAAATTCTGGGATGTATGCATTACCACACACTCAGATGGACACTTACACACACACAGGTACACATACACAATGACACACAGATACACACACACACAACTAGATAACACACTTACTGAGACCCATGTACACACACACACGTGTCAATTTACATAGTTTATTCTCTGCCCTCTAGCAGCTTCTGGATAGCAACTCCCAACAACCTTGGCCAATATAATGCCTCAACTCTGTTCTTACATAGTTAAAATAAATATTTGTCAATGTTTTATTTATTTATATTTAATATGGCACTGTCAGGATCATCTAGAATTTTTTTACATGTAGTTATCCCCAGTGTGTTTCATTACAAACACCCACACATGGGTGTTTGTAATGGCTGATAAATAAAAGTGAAATCAGAAATTACAAACAGAAAAAAAAATATTTAGCCACCCTGCTGTCTCCTCACCTTTTGGGTACAGTGGGGTGGCTTCTCTGGGGTCCAGTGGGAGCTTGCTGGCCCTGGCTGATGGGAGTCTGCATTCAGCTGCCCCAGTCCCTCTCCCCCACAATGCTTGCATTCTCCTCTGTGTGGTGTGTGCCCCCTCCCCAGCGGCACTGAGGAGGAAGTGATCTGTTCTTACTGGGAGGAAACGATCTGACCTTACTTCCTCCCAGCATGCCCGGGGAACAAAGAGACTCACAGGGCAGTGTGTGAGATGGGGGCTAGCAGTGAGTATGTAGTCAGCCACCCCCATATTACAGTACCCCGGTCGGGAACAGTATTAAAGGGCTGTGGCCCCTGATTACCTCTGGTGCTGCAGGGGGCCCATGGGGAAGCTGCCTTAGGCCCCCCAGGAGTAACTGGGCCCGGGGCAGCTGCCCCTTTTGCCCCTCCTTAAAGACGGCCCTGATGTATATTCATCTGGGAAATAGACAGAAATCCTAACCAGTCATTTTGCACATTGTATCAATATAAATCAGTTCAATTATTACTGTTAGTGATACTTAAAAAAAAATAAAAAAAATAGTCCAAATTTAATTTTTTCCATCTGTTTGTTTATTCAAAATATACAAAAACAATGGGGGAGTTGAAATGTTTTATAGATTGCACTGTAAATCTATACTGTAATTTTGCTATCGAATATGTTCTGGAAAATCATCTTTGATTTAGAAATGCTGTGTTTGTCACATATACAGTAGTTGAGAAAAACAAAAAAATATATAAGCATGGTCAAAAATCCTGCTTATGGGTATTTCTTGGGAATCCAATGTTATTTCCTGAAGCACAGCTTGCCAAAGATGCCATCAGGATGTTAAATAAAACTTATAAATGGGCAAATGTTTTTTAATGCAAACCTACTCTAAGAAGAGGAGCATTGATCTACCTTCCCTGAGGACGTTCAAGCTAATTGAACATAAGGCATAGGACTGCTAACTGTGAAGGCTTTCTATGTTGTTTTTGTTGCTATTTTAGCCATTAATTTTGTTTAACAGCAACTTGGTAGAGAGAGGACATTTCCTTGATTTTGTAAGAGATTACTGGGACCTTACCTTCTGGCACTCCCTGCCTTTAAAGGAGCACTCCATACCCATAGAGCACTTCAGCTTGCTGAATTGCAATATGGATGTGGAGAATACCTTTTAAATCCCCATTTATAAAAGTATCAATTTCATTGTGAAATTAGCACTTTAGATTTGAAAATAGAAACGTCAATCAAACAGCTGGGGAGATTCACTTCCTACTTCCGTTAGCTCTATTGAACTAACAGAAGTAGCAGGCACATCTTACAGTATTGGCTGCCAGAACTGCCCAGGTGGCAGGCAGGAGGGGAAGCACTCCCCTCCTGCCTGTCAGTTATTGCAGTGTCTGTCCCTTCTTCCTTCCCTATGTGAAAGTCTCCCACTCCTCTCCTGTTTCACAGCTCCCCCCACTCCCTTCCCTGTGTTAAAGTCTCTCCATCCCCTACTCTGCCTGCTGACCTTTTAATGTGCAGATCCGTGGGTTGATGATTTTCAGTTTCCTCTACCCGGACTGACAGGAAGTGAGAACAAAGATCTACCCACAGATCGCCAACTCCAAGGTCAGCAGAGGAGGGGGAGACTTTCCCACAGGGAAGGGAGTGGAGGGGGCTGTGAAACAGGAGAGGAGGGGGAGACTTTCACAAAGGGAAGGGAGTGGAGGGGGATGTGAAAGAGGAGTGGAGGGGGAGACTTTCACATAGGGAAGGAAGTGAAGGGGGAGACTTTCACAAAGGGAAGCGAGTGGAGTGGAGCGGCTTTAAAATGGGGGGCTTTGAAACAGGAGCGGAGGGGCTTTTACACACGAGAAGAAGGTGCTTTGAAACAGAAGGGGAGGGGGATCTTTGAAGCAGGAGAGGAGGGGGACTTTGACACAGAAGGGGAGGGAGGCTTTGAAACAGGAGTAGGGGGGCTTTGGAATAGGAGGGGATGGGGGACTTTAAAGCAGGAGGGTAGGGGGACTTTGAAGCACTAGGGTAGGGGGACTTTGACACAGGAGGGGAAGGGGGGCTTTGAAACGTGTGGGGACAGGGGACTTTGACACAAGGAGAGGAGTAGGGATGAAACGCATGGAGAGGAGGGATGAGACACATGGTGGGACTTGGGGGAGGAGAAATAGTATAGAACAGAGGCTTTTCTATGAGAAGTCTCTGATTGGACAATTCTCTGTGAATTGACAGAAGTCACTTCCTGTGAAAAAGGGCAGGGCTTACAAAGGCTGCAGTCATAAAAAACTTCAGCTTTTTGTTTTATACTGTACTCACAATGAATACATACATACAAATATGCATGCATTTATTCATTAGGGGGAAAATCTACTAAACTGTGTCCCCCCACCTTTTTTTTTTTTTTCAAGTGTGGAGTGGTTTTATTTTTATCTTTTTAAGTGCAAATTATATTAAAGTATATACCTTTACATAGAACCTCTGGACTATGATTTTCTCTTTTCCTCTACATGTCCAATCATTGCTTTGAAGACATCATGTTTGGCCTTTTGACTTAACTGATGTGTCTTCAATCAAGTATTGATTTGTGAGTGAATTGTATTCACCCCTATTCATATCACTGTGTGTACAATATTACTCTATGTTTTTTCTCTTTATCCTTATTTTTTTACTGTAGATAATCTTGGTGTTTTAGAATATAAATGTAAACAGTTTAATTTTTCAATTTACATTGCATCGCTGGCATCCTTCACCTCTGTGTGTCGCCCTCATTTTTACAGACTTAAAATTAAATATATAATTATGTTGATATTTTATCACACCAATTAATTTACATTTAAGATGAGACACACCACAGCAGTTAAAGTTAATTAACTATGATATTTGTATCCTCTTTGGTGGTGAAACCAAAATTTAAAAAGACTCTTGAAATTATGTTAATGATGAAATCCACAGAATTATTTCACCATTTACTGATGCTATTTAATTCCTCAGACAACATAGAACTTGCTACACTGAGTCGGAACTTCATAATTAATAACTTTAGATGTTCCACAGCACTTAAATTAGGTACATTTGCCATATGCAGTAATTACCAGTTTATCCACTAAAGACCAGTATTGCTTGAGGTCTGAATTCACCTTCTGTTTTCCTTTAAAATCTCCCTTGAGCTAATTTACATGCTTATGGCTCACTTGACTTTACGCAAGTGACATACACAGAAATCAGATTTTTCTTTACTAGAATTCTAATGTTTGCTGATCAGCTGCACTACAGAAATAATTGTAAAGTGGCTCATTTATTCAGAGATGATAAATGTAGTGAATATTACCTTCTAGATTTTTTTTTTACAAAATTTCATGCTGTGTTTGTAAAGCAGATCTGTATTATATTAGGGATTCACAGAAAAAAATGCATATATATATATAACCAGGAAAGGTACATTCAGATTACTCTGGTTTTCAAGTACATCCTGGGGATGTTACCATAAGCCCAACATCCAGGGTTGCATTAGTTCACTGAGCTAAACTTACAGTTCCAATGCTGAGTGCACACTGTGGATTAAGATATCCAGATAAGGGTTGAAGTTAGTAACACTCAAAATCTTGTTAAAAGTCTTACTTTATTATTTCAAGTTAAAAAAACGACCAATGTTTCAGTCCACTCTATGGACTTTCTTCAGGATCAACATAAAACAAGTAACAATACAACCGTTTATATACACCAATACTAAATTAAAATAAACTCACCCTAGGTGCTGGGAATGATTGGCAGCGTTCTGCTCCACCCCCTACTGGTGTCGCTGTGACGTAAGTGCGGGATGACGTTGCGCCTCTTACCACAGCAACGTTGCACAACAATGTGTAGCCATAGTTACGTGCCGATACTGTCAAAACAGTGTGGGACTGTGCCAGGAATAAAAAGTGCTTAGTGCTTTACTCGCAATCAGTGAATAAGAAGTGACAATCTATCTGGGGAGTGCAGATGGATGAATTTATATATTTATATTAAAGTGCTATTTAAACATGAAAGTGCTTAAGTGGTTAAAGGTGCTGAAATATATTAAAGTGCAATAACTTAATAAAGTGCAAGTTAGTGATAAAGAGACTTTATAGGAAAGAGTGCTTAAAAATTTAAAGTGCTGTGAAACCACTATCGCATTCTAAATACTATATATACACATATTATAAATTAAAAACAAATTCTTATGTCTATCTAAGGCAGGAAATTGATCATATGTCCACAATCTATTCTGTGAAACTCATATATAAGCTCATTTACAAATACAGGTAGGCATTACAGGTAAGAGTAATTTGTATTGTCTGATTGAGGCCCTTAGGAGACATAGTCTCTAATTCATGGATCCAGAATGCCTCTCTATTAAGGAGCATTTTACCTCGATCACCCACTCTCTTCAACTCTGGAACATGGTCAATAGCTACAAATTTTAGCATTGTTAAAGAGTGATTTTGCAGAAGAAAATGCTTTGCTACTGGTTTGTCTGTGACACGTCCCTAAATGTCAATCTTATGCTAGATCAATGTCCCCTAATTCGTTCACAAAGTGCCATTTCAGTTTTTCCAATGTAGGATAAGTCATATGGACATGTAAGTTTGTAATACACATGGGATGTTTTACATGTTATTGTTTAACAAATCTGATATTTTTTGTTCCTGTGGGGATGATTAAAGACGTGGGTTGGCACCATATGTCCACATGTGACACAACCAAGTGTGTGTGTGACAAACAATATGTGTGAAGTTTTGCAGTAAAAAATATTTTAAGAAAGTACTACATAGTTTATTGGTTTATGTGAAAGAGCATTTATTCCTTACATTATACATATATATTAAAGGGACACTACAGGGAGTGCAGAATTATTAGGCAAATTAGTATTTTGACCACATCATCCTCTTTATGCATGTTGTCTTACTCCAAGCTGTATAGGCTCAAAAGCCTACTACCAATTAAGCATATTAGGTGATGTGCATCTCTGTAATGAGAAGGGGTGTGGTCTAATGACATCAACACCCTATATCAGGTGTGCATAATTATTAGGCAACTTCCTTTCCTTTGGCAAAATGGGTCAAAAAGAAGGACTTGACAGGCTCAGAAAAGTCAAAAATAGTGAGATATCTTGCAGAGGAATGCAGCACTCTTAAAATTGCAAAGCTTCTGAAGCGTGATCATCTAACAATCAAGCGTTTCATTCAAAATAGTCAACAGGGTCGCAAGAAGCGTGTGGAGAAACCAAGGCGCAAAATAACTGCCCATGAACTGAGAAAAGTCAAGCGTGCAGCTGCCAAGATGCCACTTGCCACCAGTTTGGCCATATTTCTGAGCTGCAACATCACTGGAGTGCCCAAAAGCACAAGGTGTGCAATACTCAGAGACATGGCCAAGGTAAGAAAGGCTGAAAGACGACCACCACTGAACAAGACACACAAGCTGAAACGTCAAGACTGGGCCAAGAAATATCTCAAGACTGATTTTTCTAAGGTTTTATGGACTGATGAAATGAGAGTGAGTCTTGATGGGCCAGATGGATGGGCCCGTGGCTGGATTGGTAAAGGGCAGAGAGCTCCAGTCCGACTCAGACGCCAGCAAGGTGGAGGTGGAGTACTGGTTTGGGCTGGTATCATCAAAGATGAGCTTGTGGGGCCTTTTCCGGTTGAGGATGGAGTCAAGCTCAACTCCCAGTCCTACTGCCAGTTTCTGGAAGACACCTTCTTCAAGCAGTGGTACAGGAAGAAGTCTGCATCCTTCAAGAAAAACATGATTTTCATGCAGGACAATGCTCCATCACACGCGTCCAAGTACTCCACAGCGTGGCTGGCAAGAAAGGGTATAAAAGAAGAAAATCTAATGACATGGCCTCCTTGTTCACCTGATCTGAACCCCATTGAGAACCTGTGGTCCATCATCAAATGTGAGATTTACAAGGAGGGAAAACAGTACACCTCTCTGAACAGTGTCTGGGAGGCTGTGGTTGCTGCTGCACGCAATGTTGATGGTGAACAGATCAAAACACTGACAGAATCCATGGATGGCAGGCTTTTGAGTGTCCTTGCAAAGAAAGGTGGCTATATTGGTCCCTGATTTGTTTTTGTTATGTTTTTGATTGTCAGAAATGTATATTTGTGAATGTTGAGATATTATATTGGTTTCACTGGTAAAAATAAATAATTGAAATGGGTATATATTTGTTTTTTGTTAAGTTGCCTAACAATTATGCACAGTAATAGTCACCTGCACACACAGATATCCCCCTAAAATAGCTATAACTAAAAACAAACTAAAAACTACTTCCAAAAATATTCAGCTTTGATATTAAGTTGAGTTTTTTGGGTTCATTGAGAACATGGTTGTTGTTCAATAATAAAATTAATCCTCAAAAATACAACTTGCCTAATAATTCTGCACTCCCTGTATAGCCACCCAGACCACTTCAGCTCAATGAAGTGGTCTGGGTGCAATGTCCCTCAGGTTTTAACCCTTCAGATGCAAACATAGCAGTTTCAGAGACACTAGAGGCTGGGGTTAAGCCAGCCTCTTGTGGCTGTCTTCCGGACAGCCACTAAAGGCGCATCTGCGACGCTGGAGACATATTATGCTTGAATGCGCACGGCACTTGCCACGCATGTGCATTCGGCTCTGCTGACGTCGGCAGAGGGAGCTGACGTCGGTGGGGGAGGAGATATCACCAGCGCCGAGGGAGTATGGAAGTATGACATACATCGACACTAACTTTTAAGTAAGAAAGTGGTGCTAAAAATCCAATAAAATGTACTATATAAAACCCAGTGCAGTTAACACCCAAGTGTTATGTTACTAAAAACAGTTACATAGACAATTGGATACAATGACAGGGTGATTTGCGCACACAATGGTGAATAGTGTCAGGATCGGGACAGGGATCCAACACGCAGAGTACAAACAGTAGCCAGATACGTATACCGGACCTTAGAATGGCCGGACTAACGTAAGTAGTACAGTATAGAATGGTCAAAGACAAGCCGAGGTCGAGGGTAACAGAAGACAGGTAAGCGAGAGACAAGCCGAATCAAGGGTAACAGAGATAAGCAGAGTAAGGTAAACAAGCCGGGTCAAAACCAAAAGGGATAATAGAATACACAAGCACTGAGTGACTAGAACAAGCTAGAACCACGACAGGGCAATGAGCTAATGAAAGAAGCTCTGTTAAATACCCTGTTCAGAACAGTAACCACGCCTCCGAGGCGTCCTGATTGGTCCTGCAGCAATTGACTGACAGGTCGTTCCGGGGGAGTGTCCTGATGACTACTTCCTGCCTAGATGCTGTAAAAGGCAGTCACTCCCTCGCGGCCGGCCTAGCATGACCGGATAGACCGCGGGGAAGGGAGCCATCAGACCGTCTGGATGGAGGAACAGCTAAGTCTCTACCTCTTTCGGAGGTAGAGACCACAGGTACCCTGACAGTACCCCCCCTCTCAGATACGCCCACCGGGCGGAATGAACCGGGACGAGATGGGAAGCGAGAGTGATACGCCCTGCGGAGACGGGGAGCATGAACATCCTCCTGAGGTACCCAACTCCTCTCCTCAGGACCATATCCCTTCCAATCAACCAGATATTGTACTCTCCCCCGGGAGATTCGAGAATCAATAATAGAGTTAACCTCATACTCCTCCTGACCCTCCACCTGAACGGAGCGAGGAGGGGCTATTGTGGAGGAAAATCTTTTACATATGAGTGGTTTCAGCAATGAAACGTGAAACGAGTTCGGGATGCGTAAGGTATTAGGAAGAGCTAAACGATACGCAACTGGATTGATACGGGTCAGCACCCTGTAGGGTCCAATATAACGAGGAGCGAACTTCATGGAGGGCACTTTTAAACGGATGTTCCTCGTGCTCAGCCATACCCTATCACCTGGAACAAAGACCGGAGCTGCCCTTCTACGTTTATCAGCGTGTTTCTTGACCAACATAGAGTTGTGCACAAGGATTTGTCGAGTTTGATCCCACAACTTCCTCAAATTGGCAACATGAACATCAACCGATGGCACCCCCTGGGAAGGAGAATCCGAAGGAAGAATAGACGGATGAAAACCATAATTCATGAAGAAGGGGCTTGAATGAGTAGAATCGCAAACGAGATTGTTGTGTGCAAACTCCGCCCAAGGAATCAAACCGACCCAATCATCCTGGTGTTCAGAAACAAAGCATCGTAAATATTGTTCAATTTTCTGGTTGGTACATTCAGCAGCTCCGTTAGACTGAGGATGATAGGCAGAAGAAAAGTTTAATTTAATACCAAGTTGAGAGCAGAAGGACCTCCAAAAGCGGGAAACAAATTGGGAGCCTCTGTCCGATACAATTTGAGAGGGTATCCCATGTAGGCGAAAAATCTCCTTAGCGAATACCTCTGCCAATTCGGGAGAAGACGGGAGTTTAGGCAGGGGAATGAAGTGTGCCATCTTAGTAAACCTGTCAACCACGGTGAGGATAACAGTCTGTCTTTTAGAGATAGGTAGATCGACAATAAAGTCCATGGCCAAACAGGACCATGGTTTTTCTGGAACCTCCAAGGGTTGCAGGAATCCACATGGAAGCGTATGGGGTTGTTTGGTTTTAGTACAAACTTCACATGCAGCGATGAACTCCTCAATATCCCTCCGTAAAGCAGGCCACCAGAAGTCCTTAGAGATCAACGCGTAAGTTTTGCGAATACCAGGATGTCCCGCCATCTTGCTATTATGTAAACACTGTAAAAGTTCCAGTTGAAGAGCAGGAGGAACGAAATGACGGCCCGCAGGAGTCTGTTTAGGTGCTAGATGTTGCAACTTAATGATCTCGGCCAGTAATGGAGAATGAATCCTGAGATTCGTATTAGCAATGATATTGCATTTCGGAACTATAGAAGAAAGAACTGGTTCAGGTACAGTAGAAGGTTCATATTGGCGAGATAATGCATCGGCTTTAGAGTTTTTAGAACCAGGTCTGTAAGTCAGTACATAATTGAAGTGAGTCAGGAATAAGGACCAACGAGCTTGTCTAGAGGATAAGCGCTTAGCCTCCCCAATATAGGACAAGTTTTTGTGGTCCGTCAAAATCGTAATAGGGTGTAGGGTCCCCTCCAACAAATGTCTCCACTCCTTTAAGGCTTTAATGACTGCTAACAGTTCCCTTTCCCCGATGTCATATCTGCTCTCAGGCCCAGAAAATTTCTTAGAGAAGAAACCACAAGGGTGTAACGGTTTATCCACCCCTAACCTTTGAGACAGAACAGCCCCAACTGCTGTCTCAGAGGCATCGACCTCGAGCAAGAAAGGCAGAGTCGTATCAGGATGGACTAGAATGGGAGCCGAGGCAAAAAGTTCCTTGAGAGTCTTGAAAGCACCCAGAGCTTCCTTAGACCAGAACTTAGTATCAGCCCCTTGTTTGGTCATATTGGTAATAGGCGCAATGATAGAGGAGTATCCTTTAATGAAGCGCCTATAGTAGTTGGAAAAAACAATAAACCTTTGGATAGCCTTGAGTCCTTTGGGCAAGGGCCAGTCTAAAATAGATTGAAGTTTTACAGGATCCATTTTAAAACCTTCCCCAGAAATCACGTATCCAAGAAAGTCTACCTGAGACTGATCAAAACTGCACTTCTCCAATTTGCAATATAGACCATGTTGCAGCAGCTTGTGTAATACCTTTCTGACCTGTCTATGGTGAGTCTCAATCTCCTTAGAGTGTATTAGTATGTCGTCCAGGTAAACAATAACACAATCATGCTGAAACTCCCTAAGTACCTCATTAATCAAATCTTGAAATACTGCAAGAGCATTGCATAGTCCAAATGGCATAACAGTGTATTCGTAATGGCCATACCGGGTATTGAATGCCGTCATCCACTCGTGACCTTGCTGGACTCTCACCAAATTGTAAGCCCCTCTGAGATCTAACTTGGTGAAGATTTTGGAGCCCTTAAGACGATCAAATAACTCGGTAATCAGTGGGATAGGATAGGCATTTCTGACAGTTATTTTATTCAAGCCTCGGTAATCGATACAAGGTCTCAGCGTGCCATCCTTCTTTTTAATGAAAAAGAACCCAGCCCCGGCCGGAGAAGAAGACCTCCTGATGAATCCCTTTTCTAAATTCTCCCGAATATACTCCTCTAGAACCGAGTTTTCCTGAACAGACAAAGGATATACATGGCCCCTCGGAGGCATAGTGCCGGGTAGAAGCTTAATCTTACAGTCAAATGACCTGTGTGGAGGCAAAGAATCGGCATTCTTCTTGTCAAACACTGCCCTTAAGTCTAGGTAAAGGTCTGGTATTTGTCTTTCTGTGGACTGAGTAGGATTCTCCGGTATGTTAATATTAGCTAATGGAGAAACCTTTCACAAACACCGATCCTGGCAGCCCTGGCCCCACGAGAGTATCTCTCCTAACTCCCAATCGATAATAGGGTTATGTTTTTTCAACCATGGGTACCCCAGAACTATGGGAACGGAAGGAGACGAAATGAGCATAAGAGATAAATTCTCCACGTGTAGGATACCAACATTTAAATTAATGGGTATGGTCTCACGAAAGATAACAGGGTCTAGTAGTGGTCTACCATCTATGGCCTCAACGGCCAAAGGTGTCTCCCTTAGCTGGGATGGGAAATTGTTCTTACTAGCAAAGGCTTGGTCGATAAAATTCTCAGCAGCACCGGAATCTATCAATGCCATAGCCCTTACTACTTCCCTCCCCCAAGTTAAGGAAACTGGTAGCAGAAGCCTGTGATCTTTATAATCAGGAGTAGAGGACAAAATAGAAACACCCAAGGCCTGTCCTCTAGAGAGACTTAGGTGCGAGCGTTTCCCGGGCGGTTAGAACAGTTCGAGAGTAAATGACCCTTGGCTCCACAATACATACACAAACCCTCTCTTCTCCTGTGCTGTCTTTCCTCCTCAGAGAGGCGGGTATACCCTATCTGCATAGGTTCAGTAAGCAAAGATATCGTGGAGTCAGGACTTGGAACAGCGGGAGCTAACCTAACAGAAGGTCTCTGGTTCCTCTCTCGAGTGTTCTGTCTCTCTCTTAGACGTTCATCTATACGAGAGATGAACAAAATTAAATCCTCTAAATTCTCAGGGAGTTCTCTGGTAGCAACCTCATCAAGGATTACATCAGATAGGCCATTCAAAAATACATCCATATACGCCTGCTCATTCCACTTGATTTCTGCCGCCAGAGACCTGAACTCTAGTGCATAATCCACCAGTGTTTGGTTCTCCTGTCTCAGGCGCAACAGTAATCTGGCTGCATTAACCTTTCTACCTGGAGGGTCAAATGTTCTTCTAAAAGCAGCTACAAATGCGTTATAGTTATAAACTAATGGATTATCGTTCTCCCATAGTGGATTGGCCCATCTCAGAGCTTTCTCAATGAGTAGGGTGATAATAAATCCTACTTTTGCCCTATCTGTAGGATAAGAGCGAGGTTGCAATTCAAAGTGGATACTAATTTGGTTTAAAAAACCACGACACTTCTCAGGAGCCCCACCATAGCGTACTGGGGGGGTAATGTGAGAAGAAGCACCCACTGTGGCTACCTCTAGACCTGAACCGACAGGAGAAACAGGGGTATTACGTATCTCCTCTGGTGGGTTATTGGCACAAGCTAATAGAGCCTGTAGCGCAAGCGCCATCTGATCCATTCTGTGATCCATGGCTTCAAACCTAGGATCAGGAGCAGCCAGCTGACTGTTTGTACTTGCAGGATCCATTGGCCCTGTCGTAATGTCAGGATCGGGACAGGGATCCAACACGCAGAGTACAAACAGTAGCCAGATACGTATACCGGACCTTAGAATGGCCGGACTAACGTAAGTAGTACAGTATAGAATGGTCAAAGACAAGCCGAGGTCGAGGGTAACAGAAGACAGGTAAGCGAGAGACAAGCCGAATCAAGGGTAACAGAGATAAGCAGAGTAAGGTAAACAAGCCGGGTCAAAACCAAAAGGGATAATAGAATACACAAGCACTGAGTGACTAGAACAAGCTAGAACCACGACAGGGCAATGAGCTAATGAAAGAAGCTCTGTTAAATACCCTGTTCAGAACAGTAACCACGCCTCCGAGGCGTCCTGATTGGTCCTGCAGCAATTGACTGACAGGTCGTTCCGGGGGAGTGTCCTGATGCCTACTTCCTGCCTAGATGCTGTAAAAGGCAGTCACTCCCTCGCGGCCAGCCTAGCATGACCGGATAGACCGCGTGGAAGGGAGCCATCAGACCGTCTGGATGGAGGAACAGCTAAGTCTCTACCTCTTTCGGAGGTAGAGACCACAGGTACCCTGACAAATAGTTCCTTTGGTATTTAACCTAGATATTATAAACATTAAAAAAATCATACCAAACTTTCAGGCGAACCTAAGCAAATGTGAAATCCTCCCAATCACACTACCCTCACACACTACAGAACATCTACGACATGACTATCCATTACATGGGCAACAGGGTCACTCAAATACCTAGGGGTACACATACCAAATGACATTTCACAGATATACAACAACAACGTCCCCAAATTGATCCAAGCAATAACTACAGACCTTAAATCTTGGAACATGCCTCATTTCGGATGGTTCTGCTGAGTAAGCATTCTAAAAATGAATGTTCTACCGCGCATCCTTTATTTACTGCAAGTCCTACCCATCTCTCTGCCCAAGCACTTTTTCAATGCTCTCCGCAAGATATTTACCACCTACATATGGGCTAATAAGAAACCCTGGTTACCCTTCACACTTCTTAAACGACCAAAGGATGAGGGTGCTGGGCCTCCCAGATGTGGAGTTTTACCACAAAGCAACCCTGTTAACCAGAGTATACGAATGGTGCAACCCACACTCAGACAAGCAATGGGTAAAACTGGAAGCTGCTTGCTTCAGAACCCCGATCTACACCATTCCGTGGCACAAGGCAGGCTCTGCTCTGCTACACCATGGCACACATCCTACCATCACCCCACGCTCAGACTGTGGGCACACTTACACACCCACCAAGACATGTCCCCTTACCCCTCGCCTCTGTATCCAATTACACATAATCCCCTATTCCCTCCGGGAGCAGATGGGAAGGTATTTAAGCAATACCACAACTCACAATACCTGTCGTTGGGGACAGTAACTGATGGGAATGTAATCAAACCTCTCCACAAATTGTTACCGGAGACTGAAATCACAGCAATACAAACATTCTCATTCACCCAAATGGTACACTTTTTAAAGAAACGACGCTCAGAGGACACACCGAGAACTCACGCCCTTTGAAAGGTACTGCACGGGGCACACAATAAAAAGAAAGTTTATCTCTGTCATGTATGCTCTCCTCCTTTCCACACAGCCCAAACACCCCCAGGTCTTCATCTTCGCATGCGAGTCGGAGCTCAGTATCACCATACCACCAGACCGAAATATCCACAAAACATCTAGAAACACAGAGACCCAAGAGAGCAACTACAAGAGACTAGTTAGATGGTATTATACACCAGCAAGACTGAGAGCAATTTTCCTTCAATCCTTTGAGCAATGTTGGAGATGCCATCAACCCACAATCACGGCATCACACATCTGGTGGTCCTGTCCAGAAATACAAACATACTGGAGGCACATCTCTAGCCTCATACAGACAATACTAGGGGAAACACTAGCCCTAATCCCACTTTCATTGTCTTCTCCCACTACCAAAGCAAAAACACAACTACTCCTGCATCTGATAACAGCGGCAAACCAATTGATCCCACTGTACTGGAAAAAGCCAAATCCGCTCCCTGCGGCCGCCAGCACAGCTATCAGTCTGCCCACCCACAGGTACCAAAAAGTATGTATGTCAGTGGGAGTGTGTGTGTGTGTGTGTGTGTCTGTCTGTGTCATGCTGTGTGTGTGTCTGTGTCATGCTGTGTGTGTGTGTCTGTGTCATGCTGTGTGTGTGTGTCTGTCTGTGCCATGCTGTGTGTGTGTCTGTCATGCTGTGTGTGTCTGTCATGCTGTGTGTCTGTCATGCTGTGTGTGTCTGTCTGTGTCATGCTGTATGTGTGTGTGTTTGTGTCATGCTGTGTGTGTGTGTGTCTGTCTGTCTGTGTCGTGTGTCTGTGTCACGGTGTGTCTGTATCATGGTGTGTGTGTGTCTGTCTGTGTCATGCCGTGTTTGTGTGTCTGTCTGTGCCATGCTGTGTGTGTGTGTCTGTTATGCTGTGTGTGTGTGTCTGTCTGTGTCATGCTGTGTGTGTGTCTGTTTGTGTCATGCTGTGTGTGTGTGTCTGTCTGTGTCACGGTGTGTCTGTATCATGGTGTGTGTGTGTGTGTGTGTGTGTGTCTGTCTGTGTCGTGTGTGTCTGTGTCATGGTGTGTCTGTAGCATGGTGTGTGTCTGTCATGGTGTGTGTGTGTGTCTGTCTGTGTCATGGCTGTGTGTGTGTGTCTGTCTGTGTCATGCTGTGTGTGTCTGTCTGTGTCATGCGGTGTGTGTGTGTCTGTCTGTGTCATGCGGTGTGTCTGTGTCATGCTGTGTGTCTGTCTGTCTGTGTCATGCAGTGTGTGTGTGTGTGTCTGTGTCATGCTGTGTGTCTATCTGTGTCATGCTGTGTGTGTGTCTGTCTGTTACGCTGTGTGTGTGTGTGTGTCTGTCATGGTGTGTGTGTGTGTCTGTCATGGTGTGTGTGTGTGTGTCTGTCATGGTGTGTGTGTGTCTGTCATGGTGTGTGTGTGTGTGTCTGTCATGGTGTGTGTGTGTGTGTGTCAGTCGTGGTGTGTGTGTGTGTGTCAGTCGTGGTGTCTGTGTGTGTTTTTAAAAATAGTGTTTTACTCACCTTTTTTTTTTTTTCAACGTCGTGCTGGTCTATGACTGAGATCATCAAGCTTGATGATCTCAGCCAATCCGCACTGACACAGGAAGCGCCTCTAGTGACCGTCTGAGTGTCTGTCACTAGAGGTGTCACTAGGAAGCAATGTAAACACTGTCTTTTCTCTGCAAAGTCAGTGTTTACATTCAAAAGCCTGCAGGGACAGGCTATAGATACCAGAACCACTACATTAAGCTGTGTGTGTGTGCGCCTGCTACTGGGCTTG
The DNA here is from genome assembly GCF_036172605.1 of Pelobates fuscus. Taxonomy (NCBI): domain Eukaryota; kingdom Metazoa; phylum Chordata; class Amphibia; order Anura; family Pelobatidae; genus Pelobates; species Pelobates fuscus. The sequence continues at coordinate 172,013,144 of NC_086318.1, read as the reverse complement.
CTTGCTTGCATGTGTATGTGTGTGTGTGTGTGCCTGCTAGTGAGTGAAATGTGTTTTTATGTCAATGAGCTTATGTATATTAGTGAAATTGTTTGTCTATGAGGCTGTGTATCAATGAGCTTGTGTGTGTCAGTGAGATTGTCTGTGTCTGCATGTGAGTATGCTTACTGTATAATTAAATGTTTTACTCTGAAAGGACCAATATATTATATTATAAAAAGCAATATATATATATATATATATATATACATATATATATATATATGTATATATATATATATATATATATATATTACTCTATTATCTGGGGTGGCAAGACATATCCTTACATATTACATGCGACAATATATGGCGCAATGACTTATGGGGCTGGCATAGACTTTTTTTTTCCAGGGCTGCTTTGTATCCCCAGTACGGCCCTGGCTATTTGAACTCTTCCCGATTTTCAAACCTTATAGATAATTGTTACCAGCAATTTCATGTTTCCTATGTATCCAATGCATACAGATTATTGTAAAATCTCGAGCTACTATGTTAATGGATCAGTAAAATCTGTACCATGAACTTATGCAAATAAAAACTTTAAAACCAAAAAAAAACATCATAGGACAGTATGTTTATACAAAATAAGAAGTGAGAAATGACTTGGAACACTCACCATATTTAGAGCCCATTTAAGTCGCCTCTAAACTATTATGGCATGGTCACCAATCCAATGTTGATGCAGGAAAAAGGTACAGGTCCCCAAGAAGGTAGCGGTATTTCTCTGGATAGCAATTCAGGAACCAGATAAAAGGTAGTTTTAAACATTTATGAGAGTAAAAAGTAGTACAAACAGGCACAACGCGTTTCAACCTTTCAATAGGTCTTCCTCAGATGCATATGGTGTGAATGAATATAGCATGCTTATATACCAATATAGAATCATTACAAAATAATCACACATGTGTCTATAAAAAAAAACAATCCCAACCCCTTGCCCACAAAAGGAAGTTCCAGCTCCTGTTAGCCCCATTCAATATGAAGGGCAAGATAGTTTCTTTATGAACGTCCGGAAAGACCTTCTCAAGATGGCGTGCGCTGCGGCTAATCACATGTGGTTACTGACTTCCAGTCACGTCTGGTGAGCGTGTTTCCGGTGGGCATCACCACAAGGGATCTAAGAGCTCAGTCAGAACGTCCTCATCATTCAAAGGGGTGTGTGTTAGTAACCCCTTACGTCCATAATGTTCAAACAAGCGATTTCCGGAAATGCCATTATATAGAAGGGAAAAGATAAGGGCAAAGGGATTGATAGATAAAACCAATTAATATTTATACCAGGAATAAAAGAGAAATAACTTCAATAATATATTCATTAAAAGTTAATTTTATGTATATAACACAACAGGATAAAATTAAAACTATGTATATAATAACAAAAAAGTGTAATTTATAGTAAAAGGGTGTTAAATAAATTAGAGGGTCGCTCCAATTTTGTTTAGCCCCTTAGAGCATAATGTTTGGAGTTTAAAAATCCAATGAATCTATTTTTTACTGAAACTGAGAGCATCATCCCCACCTCTCCAGTGGGTTGACACTTTCTGGATGGCCATAAACTCCATTTCCTTCGGATTGGAGCCATGGGCATTCAAAAAGTGTTTTGACACACTGTGATTTAAAAATCCATTTCTTATATTCCTAACATGCTCATTTATTCGGGTTTTGAGAGATCTCAGTGTATTGTAACCCGCATGTACATTTTAATAAATAAATCAAATTTTTAGATACTCAGTTAATAAAATAAAGAACATTAAAATAATTTTTAGTTGTGGTGGACATACAATTTTCTTTCTTTTTCATAGTAGTAACAGTACTTTTACATGCTTTACAATTACCACAATGATAGAAACCTTTTTGTTTATTTAGACCAATCTTCTAAAAAGTTATGTTCTCTATCATTTTCAACATAACTGAAGGTTAAAATCTGTTTAAAACGTTTTGCCCCTCTAAAAAATAATTTTGTCTTTTCACCTAAAAAATCATGAATCTCATGTTCTTGTTAAAGGATATGCCAGTTTTTATTTACAATTTTCTTTAAAACACCGATATTGCTGGAGTAATTAAAACTAAAATTTGTTTGGATTATGTACAAATACATAATATACGGTTTCTTCCTTTATAGTTTAATAGTTGAGATCTATTTAACTTATTAACACTTTCAATACTTTTTTGAAGTCTATCCTCCTTGTATCCTTTCTGTAGGAATTGTTTTTTTTTTTTTTAAAGAATAACTAGTTATTAAAATCAATCTGGTCCATACAATTTCATTTTAAAAATGAAAATTGATATTTTGTAACCAAGGGTCATAAAGGCAACTAGTGGTTTCGATAAAACTATTGACGTCAATTTGTTTAAAAAAAAGTTTTAAGTTTTAAGACGGCTATCTGAGACAAAAATATTAAGAACTACAAAATCAATGCTACTGGGACTAATATTTGTAGTTAATTTGATGCCCCAGTTAATATAATTAAGATAGTTAAAAAAAATATATAAAATTATTCCTCAGATCCCTTACAGACCATAAAAACCGCATCAATTTATTGTTTACATAGGGCCAAATTTTCCCCATAGCCATTTCCCTGGTAAACAAATGTTCTTTCCCAGTATGACATAAACAAATTAGCATAGCTGGGGGCACATTTGGTCCCCATTGCATTCCCTCTGGGTCTGGAGATAAAATAAATGTTCAAACCAGAAATAATTATTATTTAAGATCATTAAAATACCTTGAATAATACAATCTATTTTTACATCTAAAAACTAATTTGATTGTTTTAGATAATATTTCACGGCTTCTATTCCTAAACGGTGATCTATAATCGTGTGTAAACTGGTAAAAAATATCCTTCCTCCCATTTAGAATTATCCAAAAATGTTTAAAAGACTCATGGAGTCTTGAAGGTATGCAAGGCAGGATTTAACTAATGGTTGTAGAAAATAGTCTATAAATTGTGATAACAAAGATAAAATTGAGTCAATACCAGAGACAATAGACCTGCCTGGGGGGTTAACCAAACTTTTGTCGATTTTAGGCAACGCATAAATTACTGGTATTCTGGGGTGCTCAATCATAAGGAATGCATATTCATTTTTATTTAATACATTATTGTTTAAACCTTCTGGCAACAGTGGTTCATATTTTAATTTTATTTCCATAGTTGCATTTTTATTACGTTTTTTATAAGTGGTCTCATCACAGAGTTGGCATTTAATCTCATTTAGATAAGTCTCTTTGTCTAGAATAACTACTCCTTTACCTTTGTCTGCTGGTTTAATTATGATGGAGGAGTCTTGTTTTAGATCCTTCATGACTTTCTTTTCTTTAACCCCTTAAGGACCAAACCTCTGGAATAAAAGGGAATCATGACATGTCACACATGTCATGTGTCCTTAAGGGGTTAAATGATAAATTATGCTCATATTTTTCAGAGGTTTCATTTTATCAATTTCTTCTAGGCATGCTTTCTCAAACACTTTCATACTTAAAGATTTGAGAAATTGTGGATACAACGTGTATTTTTTCTTAAAATTGGTATGTTTAATTGCACAGTTTTGATCGTTATCCGTCATACTTAAATGTTCTCCCTGTTTTTCATTTTTATTAAAAAACTTTTTTAAACATAGTTTTCTGGTAAACCTATTTATGTCAATAAAAGCTTCAAATTTGTTAATAGAACAACTTGGGGCATATTTAAATCTTCTCGTTAAAACTTTTTCTTGTGTTGCAGATAAAATATTTTTAGTTAAATTAAAAATCCTTATCTCGTTGTTGTTTTCTTTCTTTCCTGGTTTATCTCTCCATCCTGTAATTCCTCTTCTAGTATTCTTTGTCTTTTTGGTGTTTTGTACAACTCTTCATTTCTCTATTGTGGTTCTAATAAAAACTCTTCCTCTTTTTCACTTCTTAACCTTTCAAATCTATTTTTTAAGGGGATGTGAAAATGTCTCTCTTCAGTCCCCCTATCCCTTCTCTGTTGAACTTCTCTCAGAGATGAGAAGGTTTTTATGAAAGTTCAGAAAGACCTTCTCAAGATGGGTGTGTGCTTTTTGTTTTTATTTACACTTTTTTATTATATACTTTTTAATGAACATATTATTGAAGTTATTTTCTCTTTTATTCCTGGGATAAATATTAATTGGTTTTATCTATCAATCCTTTGACCTTTATCTTTTCCCTTCTCTATAATGGCATTTCCGGAAATCGCTCGTGTGAGCGTCATGGACGTAAGGGGTTAACAACACACACCCCTTTGAATGATGAGGACGTTCTGACGGAGCGCTTAGCTCCCTTGTAATGACGCACGCCCGAAATACACACACTAGACGTGACCGGAAGTCAGTAACCACACGTAATTAGTCACAGCATGCGGCCATCTTTAGAATGTCTTTCCAGACGTTCATAAAGAAACTATCTTGCACTCCATATTGAATGGGGCTTACAGGAGCCGGAACTTCCTTTTATGGACAAGGGGTTGGGATTGTTTTTTATATACACATGTGTGATTATTTTGTAATGATTTTGTGTTGGTATATAAGCATGCTATATTCATTCACACCATATGCACCTATTGAAAGGTCGAAATGTGTTTTGCCTGCTTTTACAACTTTTTACCCTAATATAAGTTTGAAACTTACCTTTTTTTCTGGTTCCTGAATTGCTATCCAAAGACATATTGCTACCTTCTGGGAGACCTGTACCTTTTTCCTGCATCAACATTGTATTGATGACCATGCCATTATAGTTTAGAGTCGACTTACATGGGCTCTAAATATTGTGAGTGTTCCAAGTTATTTCTCACTTCTTATTTTGCATAAACATACTGTTCTATGATGGTTGTTTATGTTTATAATATCTAGGTTAAATACCAAAGGAAACTATTCACCATTGTGTGCGCAAATCACCCTATTGTATATACATATCTAAACACCATCACACTCTAATATTACACCTAACGTATTACCCATAGCCGAAACCCAAACCCTTACCCCTAACCTTAACACCAACTGTAACAACAACCACTACACATTAACCTTTACCTGAAAAGATAACGTGTTACATAATGACAATTCAGACATTCATTAATCCCTCAGTTTTCAGTATATATGACATATAATGATGTTTCCAGAACTCCTCATTAATTTCCCCTTAAACACTGTTCTATTAATTCTAAGCCCTCTCTGTTATTATTAATTGAAGCTGTATAACTATGGGATGTTATGTTTTAAATATTTGAATACTTTAGTATTGAAATAGGGATATGTTAAAAGCATATGCTTTTTGCAGTAATATATTTTTACTGAATATAGCTGCCAGAATTTTACTAATAATATGTTAATTTATTTACCAGTTGCCAATTAGATGTAATATTATTGCTTCACATTACTTTGCATACAATTGTTACATGTCGGTAACCAAACACCCTTTCAATGTTGAGACTAGAACATGTTTTCTATACACTTACCTTCTCTTGAAAACATTGCATTACTGTTATTACTTTGAATGTTTCTCTTGTATTTTTCTGCTATTACACTGTAGAAACTGTGATTGCTTTAATTGATGTGTGTTTTTTGTTGTTATTGCACCGTGGCAGCTATGATATATTTTGTACAATACAAGTGGTGTTGCTGCAATTTACTACTCATAACATAGTACCCTGCCTATAAATGTAATATTTTATCGTGAATTGTGGTGAATTGAAGGCTGAATTGTGAATTCAGGCTAAATCAATAACTCTGTGGCTATTGTGCATTTGCAGAATTTCTCCAAATCAGCTATGTTAGTCAAATGTAGTTTTCTAAAGCAAGAATTAAAAGTGAGTTTCAAATGTATGGCTTGAGAACTGAAAGCATAGCTGGCTTAGATATTTTTTTCAGTTCAGCAAATTTGACCTTTAATTTACAATTTACTTTATTTTTTTTATTTCTTTATCTTTTTATTAATTTTGTCACATATATAACAAAGGATTTAAATACATAAAAACAGTACATGCATTTGTTCGTATTTGGCTTATTCAATCAGGTATCCTATTACATAGAAGTCGATAAACCCAAATTATAGTATCATGATTTAACGAATTGACAATACAAACAATTTAGATCATTAAGATCAGGAGCATCTTTTTATTTTGTTTTTATCTTATTTTAAATAATTCAAATTGTATTTATGTTGTTTTGCACAGGAAATTCAATACCTTTGTTTATTTTCTGATTATATTTTTTCCAACCATGTTTCAAATAATTTTAGTTTCTTAAAATAATATATAGTGCTGGTAGACAGTTATTTTTCCATTCGTAGTTGGTATGTAATTTGATTCAATTTTTTTTTTTTAAAGGGTACTGCATTTCCAATTTCTGGTGATCAATATCTTTGTAGCCATAAGACAATGCTAAGCATTTAATATTATTTGTTGTTAAATTCCATTTCGTGTGGAATAATTATATTACAGGTCCCCCCTTTGAATTTTCTACTGGATAAAACTGGTTCTAAGCCCAATTCCATAAAAGTGTAATCAAAGGGCATAACCACTATATTTGAATAAAGGATCCAACTGGATTACTACATCTCCAACAGTCTTATTTGTATATTTTAAGAGATTTAAGACATTTACTTCTATTGTCCTCTACACCTATGCAGGTATTGTTACTCCTAAGTTGTTGAATTCTTTCTTTGCCAATATAAATTATTTTTTTTTACTTAATTCATTGATAGTTTGATTGTCTATATTATATAATATATTTACAATTTTGCAACTTGTTTTTCAATTCACAATTTATGGTTTAATCAATAGAACCATTTGATTTTTAAGTTTAAGCAAACAATTAATTTATTGGGTGCTTACATTGATAAGCCACAATATTAAAACCACCAACAGGTGAAAAGAATAACATTAATTATATTGTTATGGAAGCACCTGTCAAGTAGTTGGATTTATTAGGCAGAAAGTGAACAGTCAGTTTGTGAATTTCATGTGTTGGAAGCAGGAATAATGAGCAAACAAAAAAGATATAAGTTACTTTGCAAGGACCAAATCATGATGACTAGATCACTGGGTGAGAGCATTTCTAAAGCGGGAATTTTTGTGCAGTGTTCCAGGTGCGAAGAGGTTTGTACCTACCAAAAGTGATAAAAGGAAGGACAACTGGTAAATTGGTGTCAGGGTTATGGGCGCCCAAGGCTCACTGATATGCAGGAGTGAAGGCTAATCCATCCGGTCCAATCACAGAGAAAAGCTACTGTAACTTAAATTGGTAAAAAACATAATGCTGGAATGATAGAAAGGTATTAGAACACACAGAGTATCATATTTTGTTGTCTGGTCAGAGTGCCCATGGCCCACAGCTGGAAGTGCCTTCTGTAGGGACATGGTCATGAGAACTGGTTGCCTGGTCTGATACATCATGTTTTGTTTTAGATCAGGTGGATGGCCAGGTGCATGTGCCAAATTTACTTGGGAAAAAGATGGCAGCAGAATGGACTATGGGAAAAAGGCAGGCTGACAAAGGTAGTGTCATTCCCTGGGCAATGTCCTGCTGGGACCACGTACAACCCTTCATGTTAACATAGAAACTTAGAATGTGACGGCAGATAAAAAAACGTTTAGCCCATCTAGTTTGACCCCAAAGAGAGTCCCCTCTGATGAGCTATCCTGGCGAAACGCGTGCGTCATGGGCTCAGGACACCTAGTCAGCAATTGCAGCAATCTTGTATTGACAGTATACTTATCTGTCTCCTAGGCGTCCTGACTTTTGGAATTTGACGTCCGTATGCTCTTATAACTTTTCCTATTTGACAGCGGGGGGTTTATATTAGAGCAGGCAGGCTTTTTGCTTAAGGGGTGCCCTCGAAGGCACATTACATTCATATATTTTGATAGGATCTTAACCCTGATTTCCAGTCTGTTAATCGCTATCTAAACGCCTTTGTTATACCAGTACTGGACATATAATCCCGCTCCTGACCAAAAAGGAGTTTAGATATACACAGCTGGTATACCTTTATTCACATGTCTTTCACGTCCTGCGTTGATTTGCATCTACCTGCATTAGGCTCATGACATCAATTGCTGCGATTAAATATTGACAAAATATTTACCTGTTACTCAGGCGTCCTGAATATTTGTATTTGCAGTCCGTACACATCTATAACTTACCCATTTTAAGTGGGGGGTCAACATTTGAGCAAGCAGGCTTTTTTGCTCAGGGGGTGCCCTTGAATGCACATTAGATTCACTTATTTTGATAGGATCTGCACACCGATTTTTATCTTGATAATCGCTATCCAAATGCTTATAATATATACAGCTCCTGACCAAAAGAAACTAAGAAATGCATAACTGACAAATCTTTAGTAATGTGTTATTTTTCGTTGAGCATTTATTCCCATCTTCCTGCATCATAACGTCTAGCAACACACTACTAGATTAATAGTTGGGCTCCTTAGTATAAACCTACTTTTAGGTTGCTAGTTTGTAACGGCTGCACTCAAAGTTACGAGAGTTCGCTTAAAGAAACAGGTGAATAATTTAACATTCTCCTCTGGGCAGCCCAGATGTTACACAACAAGATACTAGTTATTCACTTTAATTATAACAAGAGTCAGAACATTTAAACTGACTAGTTACTTGGACAATAGCCCATCTTTCTAGCATTACTAGAGTCTGTACCTTGCTGGCACAGTATATATTTAAGGACCGCTTACCCAATTTGAACTATTATTGCTTTATTTCTCGTTTTTGCATATCTTATTATTTATTACTACATTAAAAGTTAAGTTATAATATATAGACTCTATTCAGATATCACGTTTCTATCTCTTTGGTGACACCTGCTGGTAGTGCCCTATTTCGTTTCAAACTTTTAAATTTTTTTCAACCATGCTTTCATCCCGTTATTAAATATAAGTTTTATCCTGCAATCCATGAACCCGTTTAGTAGCCCTTCTCTGAACTCTTTACAAAGTATGAATATCCTTCTGAAGATACAGTCTCCAGTACTCCGTACAATACTCCAAGTGTGGTCTCACCAGTGCTCTGTACAATGGCATGAACACTTTTCTCTTTCTACTGTTAACACATATCCCTATACAATAAAGCATTCTGCTAGCATTTTCTGCTGCTCTATTACATTGTCTACCTGCCTTTAAGTCATCTGAAATAATTACTCCTACATCCCTTTCCTCAGATGTTGAGGTTAATAGCGTATCAAACATTCTATACTCTGCCCTTGGGTTTTTATGCCCAAGATGCAGTATCTTGCACTTATCCAAATTAAATGTCAGTTGCCACAGCTCTGACCATTTTTCCAGTTTAGCTAAATCATTAGCCATTTGTCTTATCCCTCCTGGAACATCAACCCTGTTGCATTCCCTTATTGTAGTGGCCTCTTTTAGCAGGATAATCCTGTCACACTAAAAAAAATATTTGATGAGCATGACAGAGAGTTCAATGTGTTGCCTTAGTCTTCACATTCCCAAAATCTAAATTCGGTTGAGCATCTGTGGGATGTGCTGGAAGAACATATCTGATCCATGGAGGTCTATCGTCGCATTTTGCAGGACTTAAACGATCTGCTGTTAATGTCTTGGTCCCAGATACCACAGGCCATTTCCAGATGTCTTGTGGGGTCCATGTCAATGCATCAGAGCTGTTTTGGCAGCACAGTGGAACCTACATGATATTAGGCAGGTGCTTTTAATGTTACTGATCAGTGTATATTGGTATATTTATTGGACGATTCTCTGCATCACCCACACACCTCCCCCCCACACACACACTAAACCCCTGACACACTCTAAATCCATCACACACTGCAGCACTTTGCACTTCTCAAACACACATTGCACCCCTCACAAACATTGCATCCTTACACACATTACATTTTAGACATACATACATCTCCTACACAACTCTAGATCCTCTACATACACACATAAATAGACACTAGAACACCTTTACACACTCTTCATTTTCCACACACACACACACACACACACACTAAAGCTCTACACACTCTGGGTTCTCCACACACACATAGTAGATCCCCTTTAAGCACACAGTGCACCACCTAGACACACTACATTCCTGACATACACACTCTGGTTCCCTTTGTACACACTAGATCCCCTGTAAGCAAACACATACTACATTCCCTAAACACACACACACTACATCACCTATACACACATGCACTACAGACCCTATGCACACACTCACTACATTCCCTATACACACTATGCCCTCTTTACACACATACTCTCTCATCCTCTATAGTCGCTAGCCACACATATTACACCACAAACACAACACAATTGAAACAAACTTATTTATACCAAACAGTACACAGTACAATCAGCTCACTCTACACACACGCAATCCCACAAGCAGGCTCCAAACACATCCAAAAACACATACCAAGCATGTTAATAAATTTGGTTGCGCTGTGCAGAACAAACACAGAGCCTTTTTCTCATGCAAGAGCTCTTCAGCAGGGCTCTGCACATGGGCTGCTCTGGAAGAGCACTAAACCAACACACTAACATGATGACAAAACACCCCTTCTCTGGCCCCACTACCTTCTCAGTGTACTGCTGTGATTCAAAAATGTCGGGGCCACATTTTTTTCCTAGTTTGAACAAGATGATAAAATATATTTAACACCTGCTCATGTGGTTGAGTGTGGTAACTGCAGTACCAAATACAAAAAAACATTATTAACAAAGTGCTACACTAATGCAAAACCACTAAGGTTCCCCTACAGTGAAAAAAAAATTAGATACAGCAGGGTTATTCATTACAGTTATAATGTAAAGTGAATTTAAAATTGTAGGCCAAAGAATCTGAATTGGAAGCATAGCTGACTTAGAAATTTGAGGTTTAATTGAATATTCCTGTCTGTGTAACTGTACTCACTTGCATTGACTTTGAATACACAATATTATTTTTTATTTTTTAGTGGTATTTTTGGAAAATCCTTCCCAGAAATCTGGTGTCTTACAAATATTCAGAAATGTAACATTTGACCATTTGTATTTACGTATTATTCTAATTCCTGATATAAGTGACATAAATGATAATTCTTTAAACCAGGCTTCCCCAAACTCCAGCCCTCCAGATGTTGCTGAACTACAACTCCCATGATTTTATGAATAAAATAGATAGGCTGAGAATGATGAGAGTTGTAGTTCAACATCTGGAGGGCCGCAGTTTGGGGAAGCCTGCTTTAAACCCTTAAACCTTCTGTACCCCTTGATAAAGACATGGTTTCAGGTCGAAATGTTGCAATAAACTGCCTTGAAGAAATCAGTGAGTGTCTGAGATTTTTTTTCATTTATACAGATTATATGGGGTTTGCTGACCCATGCTCAGTGCAGCCTGTGTGTAACTCTGTGATTGAGTGCAACCCTCCTTTTCCTCTTAAGGAACACACACACACACAGACATACACACATACCTTTCCCTGGGGTCCAGTGGTGGCTCAGCCTGATGGGAGTCAGAGTTCCCACTCTGACTCCCTCTCCTTCCTCCCGCATGGCTCCCAGTGGTTGCTGGTAGGAAGTGACATCATCAGAGGGGGCCCGGTCTCGCTGTTAAAGCGCTGACCAGGTCCCCATGAAATACATAGCATCAGGTGGCCCTAACAGCATGAGCGCCTTAAATGCGGCCCTAGCCGTTACACCACGCAGGCCGGTGCCGCATTACTCAGCTGGTGGGACCCGCGGTCACAGGGTCAGCAAGGCGCCCTGGCCCCCTGAAGTGACAGCCCCAGTCGCAGCTGCGAACCCTGTAACCGTGGTAGTTCCGCCACTGGCCTTTAATCTCCCCCAGAATACCTTCTATCTTTTCTATCTAGTATTTTGTCTGCCTACAAATTTCACCTTTGACAATCCAACCAAGCAGACAATCCAATAGCTTCTGTTTTAGTCCTTTGTATTAGTCCTTTGGACAAAGGCAACTCAGTTTTCTGACTATGATATTTTAAACTTCCCTCTGATACTTCAACTGAAAATCTTTATTTAGGTCTCCTTGTGGTCAAGATAAGAATTCAAGTAGCCTAGTAGGTGTGTTTTAATTAAATATAGTCCTCTCTGTACTTTTCATATAATCTTTATATATTGTATTAATATTATAGGTATCAATTATGCATTAATTATTTCAGCTGAATTGATATTTTTTTGTTGTCTAACAACTTAAATACCGATGTAGTTAATTATATAATTACACAAATTACACAATTCCCACCTATCCATCAAAACAAATTCAAATGGCACACTGACCGCAGTCCACTCTTTCAAATACTTGGGTATGATGTTATACCCCAATCTATCTTTTGGCCTGCACATAGAAAAGCTTGCATCTAAACTTTATCCAAAACTAGGTGCCCTGTACAGAAACAAATCCTGCCTGAGCCCTACAGTAAAGGAAAAGATTGTACAGCAAATGCTGAAGCCAATCATTGATTATGGGGATGTAGTATATGCATCTGCATCGCAATCCCACATTAATAAACTCAACACATTGTATAACTCGTTCTGCCAATTTGTGCTACAATGTAATTACAGGACCGACCATTGTGACATGCTAAAAGAACTAAACTGGATGTCACTGGAATCCAGACGCACCCTTCATCTTTCCAGTCTTGTGTTTAAGAGCTTTTCTGGGAAACTCCCACCCTACCTGAACACAATGCTTTCCCCGGCTGTTCCCACCTCCTATAACCTCCGATCCAGTACCAACACTTTACTTAGTCTACCTCAATACAAAAAGAAAGCAGCCCGATCCTCCTTCTCCTACAGAGCACCACAGTTAGAATGACCTCCCGCACAATTTAAAATCTTCCACAAGCCTAAAGATCCCTCTCTACATACCTCAAAACAGAATGCACCTGTCATGGTTGATTATATATTTCCTACCTGTTCTATGTAAAATGTTGTATTTATTGTGTATTAATATTTTTTTTGTATTTTATTGTACCCTAATTGTAACAATGCAATGATTTGTGGACCCAGGACATACTTGAAAACGAGAGAAATCTCAATGTATCTTTCCTGGTAAAATATTTTATAAATAAATAAATAAATAAATAAATAAAATAAATAATATCGCTTGCATACAATATTCCTTTATAACATTAAATCTGGTCAGTATTCTCTTTGTTCTCAGTCACTCATCTCAAGTATATTGATATATAGGGTTACAAATAAACTATGAAACTGGACATGACCTCCATACTTTATATATGTTAGTGAAGAAGGCACACATATAATATTGACTTCCATATGATAAACATAGCACCCAGGATATTGGAATATATGTATTTTATCAGCACATGAACAGCAGACCACAAGTTATTTATATATTTTATTGCCATTTACATCCAGCATAGAGGAGTGAAAGGAATTGTTACAGTTTTGATTGATTTGATTTTCTCATAATTAATGTTCTTACATTATTTATATAAAATAGAAATTGTAGACTTTAATATATATATATATATATATATATATATATATATATATATATATATATATATATATATATATATATATATATATATCATTGCCATAGTCTTAATATGCGTATTACATGTCTTTGAGCAATAACTTATATTTAGACATTTTTACTTTGTCATCAGAGGCGTTTTCTGGTTACATTTAACATCCACCTTGTGGCACTGTTAGAGATAAACTTCAAATCCATTATTGAAAGATAAGTCATCTTGAAGGACACATGCAAAATTAAGAGGGTTAAAAACAACAATCACAAAATATGCATAATAACACAGGGCATGCTAGAGGGAATATATAATTTATATTTAAGATGAATTGTTTCCAGATTCTATAAAGCATTTGGTACAACCTAAGGAAATGCATGTAGTTACTTACTAACACAATTATCCAAACATGGATAGCAATAATTAAAGTAAAAAAGGGAAACAAATCAGTATTCTAAACATTTTAAACAGTGCTCGGTAATGAGTGGCAGGTTGAATAGAGAATACCTTACTAAACTCATATATTATTTGGCATCGAACACTATAAGACATCTCTTTGTAACTTGCTCTTAAATTAGGAAAGTACAAGTTTTTTTCAGTTCCAGAAGCATCTGTCTCGAAAGAGTGGCATCCTTAATTAGTAGCAGTGTTTTCCCTACTTCTCTGCTTATTGTAGTGTGTAATGCAAAGCACTAGTAATTTACTAATAACAATAGCAGGCTTACACGATAAGCTGTGCTAGACTCATTTTGTCCATGACCTTACTCTTTCTTTTTTTGTGTAGAATAATCAGGGATTTGTCATTTCCTACATCATGAATACAATACCACATAGCATTCCATACAGGAAGCAAACATTACGTTATGTTGACATAGCTGAATATCAAAACATCATTTCATTTGGTGAAATAAGGACAAGGTTGTGGAACCATATTATGAATGTTTATTTTGAAAACATAATCGCACTTGCGCACTTGCTTCTAAATTCTTACTTACTTGTCTTGAAGGGAAAAAAAGAGTCAACATTATGGTATGCAATGATACCTTTTTTTTTTGTATTCTTTTTTTTTTCAGTGCAAGTTTAATGATACAAACATTGTATGGATATGCCACAACAGCAATTGCATGAGGTATAGTACTAGTCTAAGCATCCTGCAGTTGGAGCTAAGGTGATCAGTGCATTTTTATTTTTTTTTTTTAAGGAGGACTGGGTAGTTGTAACGAGTTGGTCGCCCGTGCCAGTGAGGATTGTGATTGTGATAGCTAATATTTTTGGTAGATTTCACCAATGTTGGTATGGCACTTGTACAGGAGTTGCGCTGGTAAGCCTCCTGTTCCTTTTTGGCCATGTGGTGGGTTCGGATTTCAGAGTATGGGTATCTGTGTCCTCGTGGGGCTGAGCTCGTTGAGGCTGTGGAGGGAGACTGTGATTCGAGTAGGTTAGATTACACTGGTTACACTGGTGAGTATGTGCTCCATCGATTGCTATGCCCCTTGACCCGAGGCATTGGGGGGGGGGGGGGCCCGGTCAGTGTGTTGCTTTACTGCCTTAAGGCTACAGGGTTATGCAACCCTTTGCGGTGGAGGGGATGAGTGCCTAAGGAAAGGTAGGTTATTCATAACTTGGTTTAGTGAGTGAAACATGTATCTTAAGCAGTAAGAAAAAACAAAACAAAAAAAAACTTTTAGGTAACAATAACAGAAGGTCTGTTGTTCAGTCCAGGTTTTATGTCACAGGTCCACTGTGTAAAGTGTCCGCCCCTATGGCGTTGTTGGAAAGCCCCAGTGTGGTCAGCAAGGCCGGTCCTTCTTCCGCATTGGTGATTTTGTAGTGTTGGTCGCCTTTAGTCACCCACAGTGTTCTGGGGGTTGCCCATCTGTAGACGAGGCCCGCTGCCTGCAGGGCAGTGGTCACATGCTGCATGCTCTTGCGCCATGTAAATGTATCCCTGCACAGGTCCTGGAAGAAAGTGATTTGCTGTGTTTCGAAGTTAAAGGGTGCCTTCCCTTTTTTTTGGCAGTTATTAGGGCTATTTTGTCTGTCAGGGTTTGGCATCGTAAGATTACATCGCGTGGGGCTGACTTGGGTGTCCGTTGCGGTTTGGCTATGCGATATATTCCATCAAATATAAAATGTTTTGCCTGCCTGTTGGGACTGAGTGAGGCCACCAGGCGCCTGATAAAGTGGGGTAGTTCTTCCAGTGGCACCAATTCCGATATCCCCCTGATCTTAATATTTTTCCTCCTACCCCGGTCTTCTAGGATGTTTACTTGCCTGGAGATGTTAGCCTGTGCTGTTTGTAGCTGGGCGACTGTGTCTGTTAGTGAGTTTAGGTCTTGGCACAGGTCTTTAGCTTCTTGTTCTGTGGCCTGGGTGCGGGCTGACACCGCCTGCACCTCTGCTGCTAGCCCCTTTAGGTCTGCTTGCCACATTAGTTGTAGGTTACCTTGGAGTCCTGCCAGCATGGCCTGGATGTCGTGTTTTGTTGCTGGGGCTAGTCCATCTGTAGCTTGTATTTTTGTATTGCCTGTGATGGCCGCTGCTGTGCTATGTTCTGAGTCTCCATCTTAAGACCTCTCAGGTGAGGCTGCCGTGTTAGCCCGGGACTGTGCAGGTGGAGGGTTTTGCAGCATGCTGTTTATGTCCCGGTGTGGCGTGGAAGCGCTTGTGGCTGGTTTGTGGGACCTCCGTCCCATTTCTTCCGATGTGTGGAAATCTGCCTCTGTGAGCTGCAAGCTCCGTTCAAGCCACGCTGTCAGCTCACTGGTGAGGTACTGGTCGCGTGTGCGGTAGGCCCCCGGTCCCTTGGTGTGGCTTTTGAAAAAAAGGCATCTGCGGGTTCAGCAGGGTGTCAGGAGGTTGTACTGGTCGTTTGTTGTAGTCGATGGGCTGCGGGTGTGCAGTTATTTCATATTTTTTTCGCTGGCCGTGTGGAGCTCTTGCAAATGGCGACTGCTTCGTTGCATCGTTGGCTCTGCCCCCCCAAGGATACCTTTTTTAATGGACTAACACAATACTTGAAAGACAAGCTTTGGAGGGTTTTCCTTTCGCCCTCAGTATTCTCTCCATTCTATGGTTTTACATATCACAACATAATAACAATAATCTGTTCTTTAGCAGGTCTTAAAAGTAGGGAAATACAACTTCAGATGAATAACAACACGGCATATTACACCATGTCATGATTTATTTAACAAAAATAAAGCCAAAAAGGAGTTTACATTTTTAATGCTTACCACTACTAGTGGCTGTCAGACGTATAGCCACTAGAGTATTCAAACACAAATGTCAGACACTGTGTGCACATAATGCATCCATAAGAGGCATTGGATTCAGTGCTTCTCAAATTTCCATGTATGTGAGTTCCCTCGATTGCAGTTTTCTGATTGATAATTTCACCAGTGGTGGATCAGACTGCAATGAGAAGTCTGTCCCAGCATTCGATTTCAAGTAAGTTAATGGACTTAATAATGTGCCATTTTGTCCTACAACACCTGGGCTATAACGCCATTAGGACATATTGCATGTCCTAACATTCAGGTGTGAGCAGGGTTTATGAATAAACTCTGTTAGCTGGAGCCATATTTAGATATCCATAGATTGACAGCAATTATTTTTTTTGGGGGTACTGTTTTACTTAGGAAACTTCGCTGGACACAAATATTAGTATAAAATCTATCAAAATCTAAGGGATGCTGCTGTCTTGTATCAAATAAATACCCACACTCCTATGTACAATGCAAACCGAATTTAATTACATAATACAAATAAAAATGTATTAATAATTAATCTATATACACCCAGCAAGGATCAATTTTCAAATAATTGATATAAAATCAAATACTAATATGGCTAATCCTATCGTATTATACTATACGTAACAGTTCTCATATATAGTTCATATCTATATAATCCATAGATAGAACAAAACAAAAAATGAAAAATAAATTCATCCACTGTATACCAAAAGTTCCAATTAAAAATGAATAATTTCATAGATTTCATAGATGCTGCTGTGTTGCTCAAGAATCTTTTTAATGGAAGCACATCCGAAATCAAGAGGAATAATCGTATAGAGGGATTGAATATCAATCATAATCATAATCGTAAATTATAATTTGGTTTACATGTAAAATTATTTAAAATTTATAAAAGACTCAATCTGTTTTTTAAATAAGATGTTGTATTAAAAACATAGGGCTGAAGGTGAATATCCAGGTATTCTGATAAATTAGGCCAAATGTAATTAATCCCAGTTACAATGGGGCATTCTGGAGGTGTTTTTTTATGGCTTTTAGGTAAAAAATACATGACAGGTATAGTAGGGTGGGTAATCAGTGGAATACATACAGCTATGACTCCTGTGACCAGGGGCTGGCTGCCCTGTCCGACCCTTGCTGATTTACACCACCGCAATAAGGAGGCTTTGAGAGGAGGGGGAGTAGGCATTAAGGAGAAGGGCTGGGGTACAAGAGACAGCCTCTAACTCCCAACAGCCTAATACTAAATCCCAGGGAAGCCACCGTCCTGCCCCAAAAATATAGGAAACTAGATGTTTGCTATAAAGTGGAAATTTTGACCAGCGTGTGTGTATGTCTGTATCTGTATGTGTGTCAGTGTGTGTGTATATATGTCTGTAGATATGCATGTATGTCAGTGTACACATCTGTGTATCTGCATATGTGTCAATGTGTGTTTGTGTGGCAATAAATGTGTATATGTGCAGAAATCTCAGCATTCAAATGCCAACACTACACGCAAATAAAGCTCAGTATGCTAAATACAACTGTGCAAGGATGGGAAAATGGTAGAGCCCCAGGTGACGTCTTGGTGCACGTCCAGGTGACGTCTTGGTGCACCTTTAAAGTAAAAAAGAAAAGAGGAGATAATCCGCGCCAATGGTTTAGTGAAACCACATGTAAATACAGATATATACATAAAAAAATGCAACAGGATCTTGTTTGTAGATGGATATTTCAAAAAGACAAAAGCAGAGATAACAAACAATTTAAGTGTAGTATTTTTGACTTTTTATGGGGTTAATATGTTTGTAGCGAAGGCTCAGTCACACTTTCAAGAACTATATAGAGCTCTGCTGTTGAAGGCGTGGACGGTATAATACCCGTCTAAGGATATAAGTACAGCAGTAGTGATGATATATTCAACAGTGGTGATAGTGCTTTTCTTGGTAGAGTACAATATGTAAAGACATAAAGAAGAAAATCCAAGAGTGTATATGTCTAGTACATTATTTTCTTCTAGAAAAATGGTAGGTCTCTTACTCACATTTTTAGAGCATGGGCCTGCTCTAGTGTAGTGGGGCTTTTAGTGAAATAATCCACACCTGGGGTATGCTGGTCTGGAAGTGCAATAAAGTTCAGGAAACCAAAAGGGATATAAAGTAAATGCCAAATAAATTCAAAATAATGAAATTTACAGGAATAAATCAAATAAACAAAAAGTATACATAATGGTATATGTTAAAATCCAAAGTGGGTAAAAGAACACTTAGCGCATTTAACCATGAGGTTTTATCAGAAGTGTGACTTACTGTTGAAATAGGTAAGATTTATATACATACATATTAATAGCAATAACAATTAACAGCTGAAACAGAACATTCTGATTGGTTTCCTAGAAAACTTCCGGTATTAAAATGTCAATTAGGGATGATGTCATGTTGTGTTAGGTTTGCGGTTGGTTCATCCAGCAGACCATATGTAGATCCAGTATAGATGCCCGCCCATCCGACTGCTGGGAGGGTTTGTTCGCAGCGGCTGTCAATGTACCATAATGCACCTTTAAAGTGCCCAATACCCTTTTTATGGTCACATCCCATTTCTTACATGTACATTCTTACACATATTTTAATTACACTTGTCTGTACCTCTTTGTATTTGTTTTATTCTTCACATACTTATTTTAAATTCTCTTTTTATCTGTGTATAAGTTATATGCTGTATTGGTCACATGATCTATGATATCACTTGACAGTTACATTTGAATTTGTTTGCCATATGTTCAGGATAGGTCCTTCCTATGTAACACTTTGTAACGCTCCTTGGTGAAATGCATTAGTGTTTTACCTTATGTATGGTTTTAATCTTTACTTTCAATAAAATGTGTTTCTTACAATACTTGGACCTTCCTGATTATACCTTAAAGATTTTATCTGGTGGATTCTCACATTGAATTCCTTGGTAGGGAATATACCACCAATGCTATATGAATTGACCAAAACCTAATTTTGCTCTCCAGCTGTGACTATATCTCCTCTTATTACTATCTTTATTTATCTTGAAACAGAGAGCACAATATTCTGTTTTATTTTCATTCCATAATGATGAATTCTTGCTGCTACACTACTGCACATCCAAATGAAAACTCCCTAATGACTGGAAATAGGGGTCACGTCTGTATATACCTCTGAGAAGAAGTTACATACTAGTCCTAAAAGTCCTTCTCCAAAAGACCAGAACAACAAATATATCCTCAGGTGGAGATTTTACCACACAGGTGTATACATATGGAGCTGATTACAAGCTCCTAAAAGCTGTAAGTGCATTTGTTGTATTTAATTCACAGAAAATATCAGAATACCACACTTTATTCAATTTCCTGTTTTCTCTTTTTTCCATATTGATCCAGTTTGATTCTCAATGGAGGACACCCTTAAGGTGCTGCTTACCTGCACCCTCAATACAAGTCAGAGATACTGTGTATCTCTTACACCATCCCAGTCTAGACATCTGCAACCACAATTCCATTTCTACTGGTGTGGAGACTGTTTGAAATACATGGGGTCTGGCTCTGTAGGAATTAAGAAACTTACACAAGGACAAGATCTCTCCTTTGCTGCAAACACCCTGCTCAGACATGAACAGGTGGTCCTACCAATATATTACCTGGTTCAGGATAGTAAATTTAATGAAAATTAATCTGTGGCCCCGAATCCTATACATATTTCAGACCATCGCCACTTAATTACATATGGTATATTTTAAGTCACTTAACTCAGCACTCCTCACATTAAGTAGGTAGGGTAGGAGGGTATGGGTGAAAACTTTTCAACTCACCTTACCTAAACAGAGTGGAGGGTTGAGATTTCCATCTCTGTTGAGATATTACCAAGCGACCCATCTCCTCAGGATCTTGAATTGGCATGTGGTCAACCCCACCAAAAGATGACTGGAACTGCACCATAACATTACTAAAAGCAACTTGCAAGCCCAACTGTTGCTAGACAGAGCTGATGTTTGAGCCCAGTTATTGGAAACTGGAGGTTTGGTTATCAGTTTGATTGCCACTGCAATTAACAACAGTCCCAGGCCCATTTTTTCATAATGAGGTGAGGGGTGCACACCCCTTGGAAAACTCACACATTGTGTTTGACACAATTTGAATTGCTTTTTATACAAAGAGCACAAATGGAAAGGCATAACTACTCTTGATGCAATGCTAATAGGTGTGGAAGGGGAGTAACTCTCACTCTGAGAGGAAGAAGTGGGGATAACCCTGATAGAGAAACAACATGAAAAAAATATCATATTGGCCAACCAGGGTTCTATCCCATTAAATTACCAACAACTAAACTACAAATGAAAACATACTGGTGTTGGAGATGTGATGGGGGTGGGTAGTTTGAACCACCCTTCAAATATGGGGGTCATGCCCAATAAATGTGGCTTATTGGAGAGACCTACAGCACTGAGGAGAACGACAGAGTGGTGCATTCAAAGATGGGCATGATGGATAGATTACATCACATGTAGGCAGACTTAGATGGCTATGATTACCCAACTTTTGCCTTACTTGTCCAGGAGTGGAGAGAAGTCATATAATTGTGCTCTTCACTTTAGAAATTGTGTGCACGTAGCAACTGCACTGGGCCGCTAAATGCTTGTTACATATATTTGTTATGTATTAGTGTAATCACTGAGCATATTATGCATATATACAGGTATTTGAATATACGTATCAATAGAATAGGCAAAATAATACATGTATTATTAATACACACATATTAATATACATTTATATGTATATATCATAATACTCTCAGAAACCATATACATTAAAATTTGTATTTATATATTGTAGATTGCCAGCAAAATGTATAGATTGGGAGACAACCCTATTTAAGAAGAGGTCTTTCCCTCACCTGACAATCAACTCTTTGGCTAGTTAGACTCCTGTGCTGAAGAATTGAGTTACAAGGAGCTTAGGAGACACATCCTGCTCTCCACGCATAGCAAACAAAGAGCATTATCATTGTTATTATTTAGAATGTGCCAACAAATTCCACAGCACTGTACAATAGGAGTACTACCAGAAATGTATTTACTGTGTAAGGGGTTGAGGGCCCTGCTCAATAAGCTTACGTGCTAGAAGGGTGGGGTAGAAAACAAGGTTGCTAGAATAGTATTCACTGGGGGCTTAGTGTGTGTTTTTTTGTTTTGTTTTTAATAACAGTTGTAGGATAGGAATTAGGGTGCGGGGAAGGAATGCTATTAACCACTTAATTGAAGAAGTGAGTTTTCAATATTTTTTTGAAGGAATGAAGACTGGGTGAAAGTCTAACCAAGCACAGAAGGGAGCTCCATAGGAACAGTGCAGCCCTAGAGAAGCATGAACTTTGGTTGCTATGTATCCTCCCTAGCCATTGTTAGCGCTGGCTAAGAAATATATGTGCAGGCTGTTTCGTGCTTTGTTCTAAGAAAATACAGAACGTAAGGGCAACATTTATGGAAGGCAGGATAGGAGCTGTATTGGGGAGGGGGGCTGTAATGTGAAGGGATAGGGGCAGTAATGTAGGGTGTGTTAATTTTAAAAAAATATAAAAGGTAATTTAGTGAGGAATAGGGGCAGTATTTGGGGGGATAAAGTGCTTTAATGTACAGTGGTAGCATTATGGGGGAATGTGGGTTGTATTGTGAGGGTATAGGGACTTTATTTTGGGTGATAGGGCAGTATTGTGTAGGATAGGGGTTTTAGTGAGAGATAAAAACAACATTGTCGGAGGATAGGGGATTTACTGTGGGGGGACAGTATTGTGGGTGATATAGGCTTTATCGTGGAGGGATAGGCTATTTGGGGATAGGGAAGCCAATAGATTGGGGGAATAGTGGCAATATTGTATGGAAACAGTGGCAGCAATGTGTGGGGGGGGTGTAGAGCTTTACTTTGGAGGGTAATGAGCTATTTTGTGGAGAATATGGATTTTATGGCTCCTGGAACCTCTATAGAATGCATGAGGGAGCTGTGCAGGCAATGCACAAATGAATCGGAGCTCCCTTGCGGGTCTTACCACTCTTTGGTCTTCAGCTACAGGCAGCTGAAACTTTAACTTAGGCAGTGTATTTCTAGTAGCTGCTCTGCGCCGAGGGAAAGTAACACAGTGCTGCACTAGGGAGAGGCTGAAGTGCCACTAACATAGAGCAGTACAAATGCACCTCTCGCACAGGTCAAGCGAAGCCCACCAGAAAATTCCCCAGTATTCCTGATGATCCCAGCTAAAAATTATAACTGTATTGTTAGGAATACATGTTTGTATTTCTAATGCTATAGTATTCCTTTTAGGGATTATGAAAATATAGGTTTTCGGATGTGTTTCTAAAAAGATAAGTTATACCATAACTTGATATATTGGCACCCGTAAATAGCATAACACCCCTCCCCAACACAGGTACTGTGGCTAAAGAAAATTAACTTTCAAATTTTTTTCTCGAGTCATTCCCATAAACTTCAACATTTTTAACACACTTGCAACTGCAATACTGAAAATGCTGTAGACTGCAAAATGTAGCATCTTATAATGCCATGCATCATTCTTATAGATAGCCTGATATACTAAAACAGAGTTCAATACTTAAAATCCTCCCTAGCGGAATATAACAAAATAAATTAGGGAAGCTTTCTTCACTACAGTAATTCAATTTATTGGACATTCTACTATTGTGTGCTAATTGTTGAGTTTGGATAGTAATAAGGAATTATTTTTCTTATTTTATTCCGGTGAAATACATGACCTTGAAACACACTTACTTAAAAATACATTTGAATATATGATAGTCAGCAAGTATAATAAACCAATATAATTGAACATAATTTCTATTTTGTGGCAGTTTCTGTTTAATATTTTTCTAGTCCAGTGACATATGGATAGCTAGGATATGTGATCTTTTAAACACAAGGGGCAAGAAAAATAATAAAAACGGGCTTTTATGTTGCTGAACTTGTGATTTTTTTGCTGAATCAGCTTGATAGACTCAAACAATGATCCACTACATCTAATGGCAAAGGATACAGATTTCCCATAAGGTACAATTTTTGCTGAATGCAAACTATTAGACAAAAAGTGACCGTTTGCAATATACGGGGAAATAACATAGCTATGTACTGGTGATTACGTGAGAGCTATTGTCTCATACTACGTAAATGTAATGTGTTCAACCGTGATAAGAATGGAAATAGTAAAATTGTTCAAACCTTGTTTCAAGCTTATATTTCTTAAAGAACCTTTTTCAAAACTTAAACCTTATTATGTCAGATTTAGAGAAGGGTCAATATTATAGAAGAAGAGAAAATTCCTTTACAGTTCTATGTTTTTTTTTTTCTTTGTAAAGTTAAATTTTTAAACCAACAATGAAAATAACTATTGTTGGTTTTTGCTTTCCTCATGATACAAAGCAAAATATTTTGCAATACACTTCCAGTCCCCACACTGATCATCACTCGCCAAATGATCCAATTCCTCCTTCTGGACTCCTGCCAGTAATTTTGCCTATTGACATTAGGTATATTTGCAGTGACCCTTTTCACATTTGCTCTAGCTCACAATTGAAGGCTGTGTCTTGCTTTGTTTTCACAATTTTTTTTTTTTGATCAGTATTAAATAAATAACTTAATTGATCGTGATAGCTATAGAAATTGAGAACTAAGGGAAAGTGCGAAAAGAAAGGAGTACAAAAAACTTATCTTGGATGTGTCCAAGAGAGGAAAAGAGGCTCAGGTTGGTGTAGAAAATAATTAATTTGGGAAGTGGGCAAGATTAGAAATGGAACAAATATTTGCAGAAAATGAATGTTTTCTGAGGATATTTATGTGTCAAAATTAGATTGATTATACATCAGAGAAAAGTAACTGTGAAAAGGTCACAAGAAGTAAAATGACAGAGATGCACAGACAAGGAAGGAATATTGGTTAATAGTCACTGAAGGGATAATGGGAGCTCAGTACTTGGTTTAACACTTGCTATCCTTCACAGATTTATTTAATTTCATGTATATCTATAGTTTTTGCCCTTTTCCCAAATTTAGTATTTTATTTTTCTATGTAGCTCTTTGAATCCCCTTTCCTTCAAAGCACAATTTTAACCCCCTTTTGTTCAAGGTGCAATTTTTGCCTACCCACTTTGGTATGATTTACTTGCAGAAGGTTTACTCGACTAGGTATAATGTTGCCTGTCTGCTGCTCTGCTTTTTACCAACTAGATTTGAGAACCATTGGCCTGAGTTTTTTAATGGATTTTTTTTATATGCTGATATCAGTGCCAAGATACTGATGTAAACTGTGGGCAGTAGTATGAGCAAGCAGGGTTAGTTAAATTAATTTTTTCAAATATGGCAATCGTGTTCCACTTCCACCTTTCCCATGCAATTTCTTCTTCCTACCTGTCACTGATAGGTTCTCCAGATCTTCCTCCTGCTTTTATCAACTCTAATCTTATCCCATTGTTAATTTGTTTTCTTTAGTCTTCTCCACAGTCTCTTCCCTCCTCTTTCCTTCACTCACTGTTTACTCAGCTCTCTTTATCTAATCTCAAAATGCTCTCTTCCTTGTACATCTCTTGTATTCTTTTGTCTTATTGCCTTTCTTTTTAATCCACCTTGCTCTTATGCTCTCCATGTATATATCCCTCCCCTTTTCAATTGCATATCATCACATCTATTAGACTTTCTAGTCTCCCTCTTTTAAAATTTTTATTTTCCCCTCCCATCTAGTAAATATTTAAACCATCCCTCTCCCAGTCTTCTTCTCAACCACTTCTTTCTATTGAGTAGTCTGTTTCATTCATGTCTTCCACTTTATTTCACACTCTCTTCACCTTTCCTTTCCATCCATCCACTGCCCTGTCTACTCCCTTATTGCCCCTGTTATATTGCAACTTAACCTGGTATATTACAAACCCAAAACACTGTGGAATATGTTTGCACTTTTTAAATGACTGTAATAATAATAATAATAATAATAATAATAATAATAATAATAATAATAATAACCATCCTGATATGTACTATTTTGTCCCTGATATGTACACATGCACTTCTCACTGTTTCCTAGTATATACTCTTCAGCCAATATGTTTTTTTCATTCTCATTTTTACACATCTGCTCTTTATTATATTCCAGCCCTCCATGGCCATTGTATATATCATTTTACTTTACCTCATACATAGTATTTTCTTCTGCTCATCTGTTACATCAATGTTATATCATAAGAAATGTTGCTCCTGTAGGCACCCAGTACCACTCTGGGACCGCTGTAGGCACCTAGACCACTTCAGTTTATTGAAGTGGTCTGGGTGCAATGTCCCATGTCCCTTAACCCTACAGTGGTAATTATTGCAGACAGAGAAACTGCAATAATCACCTGCTAGGGTTAACTCCTCCTCTAGTGGCTGTCTACCAGACAGCCACTAGAGGGACTTCCAGGTGCTTAGATGACTTTTGGTTGTCTACATGATGCTAGACGTCCTCACGCTATGCATGAGGACTTCCAGAGTCACTAAAATTCCCATAGGAAAGCATTAATTAAAGCTTTCCAATGGGGAAATCCTAATGCGAGCGAGGCCATTGCCGCACATGCGCATTAGGTCTCCCCCGCCGGCTGATGTCGGCAGGGGAGAAGCGTGGGCGGAGCCTGACCCAGCACCAAGGGACATTGGTGCTGGAGTCAGCTAGGTGACTGAAGGGGTTTTAACCCATCCAGCACCGTGGAAGAGGGCGCAAGGAAAGATGGCATTGTAGAGACCTATAGTGCCAGGAAAATGACTTTGTTTTCCTGGCGCTATAGAATCCCTTTAATCCTCTCCATTATGTGTTCCCCCAGTATCATCCCCGAGATATAATTATGGATTCATATTATGGTTTTCAGTTTACCATATCTTATACTGATAAAGTAAGAACAAAACCTCCATGTCTAAAGGAGAACTGAAAAACCATGATATTTATGTATAGTAACACGTCAGATGTGAACATACCAGTGCTTAAGCATAGATGTTGAAAATTATCCCTTATGCCTTTTCACTGACATTGTTGTGTCAAACAAGAATACTTTTAACAATCTTGGTTTCTAATAGACCTGAAGGATTCAATTATGAAGTCATCTAAAATGAGCTTGTGAATTTACAAAGCTAATTGTTTCTGACAAGCTTATCAGCCACTAAACAATTATTGTCAAAACACATCCATGCTCATTTCCAAAACTAAACTCACAACAAACTAAAATGACTCACGTTAAAGGGATAGCATAGGCATCAAATCAACATTAGCTTAATGAATCAGTTTGTGTGTATAGATCATGCACCTGCAAGCTCACTACTCAAATCTCTGCAATTTAAGAGTTATATCACTTTTGTTTCTGTTTATGCAACACTAGTCACACCTCCTCTGGCTGTGACACACACAGCCTGCCTTAAAAAAAATTAAGATTTTATTTTCAATCAAATCTTAAATTTACTTCAGAAGTTTTTATCTCTTGCTCTGTAATTTGAACATTAATCACACACAAGAGGTTACTGTATGGTCTATCAGGCTATTAACAGAACAGGAAATAAGAAATTCTAAATTAAATAGAATGTGCAGTGGCAATGTTTAGGAAGTCTGCGCAAGTCGCATGCAGGGAGGTGTGACTACAGTTATGAAAACAAAGTGATTTAACTCCTAAATGGAAGAAAATTTAGCACTGAGAATGCAGAGGCATGATCTATACACCAAAACTACTTCATTAAGATGAAGTTGTTTTGGTGTCAATAGTGTCTCTTTAAGGCAATAATTCCCCTCCCTTTGCTCCTCTCTGTCACAACCTGAATTCATATGTACTTGAATTGCACTGTGCCTCTCCTGCCCTTCAGTCCTTCTCCCTGGTTACTGAATAGGAGATGTCTGCTCTTCTCCTCTCACTCCTCCACTTGTCCCCTTGATTGCATTCCCTCTCACATTTTTTCTCTCCAATTGCTTTGTGCTGTCCTTAACCTATATCTGCAACTGCTCTCTTTCTTCTAGCATTATTCCTGCTCCCCTTAAACACGATACTGTCTGTAACCCTCTTCAATCTGGCTTTTGTCCCTTTCATTATATGGAAACTGCTTTTACTTCCAAATACAAAGGCCAGTAATCCATGTGGTCAGAATGCCACCAAACTCCATACTAATTATTCTAGACTTCTCTGCTGCCTTTGACACTGTTGATGCACTCTCCTTCTCCAAAGTGTTCACACTAGTGATGTCCCGAACGGTTCGCTGGCGAATAGTTCCTGGCGAACATAGCATGCATGCCACGCACGGCGAACATATGTGATGTTCGGTCTGCCCCCTATTCGTCATCATTGAGTTATCTTTTACCCTATACCTCACAGTCAGCAGACACATTCCAGCCAATCAGCAGCAGACCCTCCCTCCCAGACCCTCCCACCTCCTAGACAGCATACAATTTAGATTAATTCTGAAGCTGCATTCATTTTTTTTTTATTATTTTTTTTCTGTGTTTATTATACATTATCCTCCATAGCCAGTAACCTGCGTTTATTATACATTATCCCCCCCATAGCCAGTAACCTGTGTTTATTATACATTATCCTCCCCATAGCCAGTAACCTGTGTTTATTATACATTATCCTCCCCATAGCCAGTAACCTGTGTTTATTATACATTATCCCCCATAGTCATTTATCGTTGGACCTAGGCAGCATGATGTCTTAGGCCGGCCCAGAGAGTGAGTGAGTGAATAATATAATATATATGTTCAGAAACATATTAGTAATATAAGTAAATCGGGTTCATGGAAAGAGGGTGAAAAGGTATTAAAGAAAAACACACTTAATGCATCAAATTTACAAAGCCAAACTTTTAAAAGCTTTCCTCATTTCTTTCTCAGGATGAGGAATATATCGGTTGTAGACTGAGGATTTCCATCTGCCCAATCTTTTAATAATATGCACTGGAGTGTCAGTGTTGAAGGAGACCGAAGCTGCCCCTATTCTAAATGAAAGACCCGAGACATGGATACAACCCAATCTTAGGAGTAGTGTCCTGATGTAGAAGATGAATTTAGCCGTAGTCAGAGGGATTCAGTGAGAGTAGTGGTGAAATGTGTGTGTGGCATGACTGAGTGTGGGTAAGTAAGAGTCAAGTATTTTAACTGGGCACTAGTTCTAGGTGGGATAAAGTGGTATAGCGGATGGATGAGTAGTTTGGTTCGTTTTAGAGGTTTGTAGAGAAAGTATATAGTGATCATGATTTTTAGCGATATCCAATATTTTTAAGGTGGCCCTAGTTCCACCACTCATATCTGGTGTCACAACAGCTTGCATTTTAAAAAAACAAACTTTTTTGACTGTAATATAATAGCAGTCAGTTTCCTTCACACGTGTGCGTTTCAGGGCCTGCCAGGGTACAGTGCCACACCAGTGCAACTCATATCTGGTGTAACAGTAGTGTACATTAAAAAAAAAAAACAACTAGAAATTTGACTGTGAAATAATAGCAGTCAGTTTCCTTCACACGTGTGCGTTTCAGGGCCTGCCAGGGCACAGTGTCACACCAGTGCAACTCATATCTGGTGTAACAGTAGTGTACATTAAAAAAAAAAAACAACTAGAAATTTGACTGTGAAATAATAGCAGTCAGTTTCCTTCACACGTGTGCGTTTCAGGGCCTGCCAGGGCACAGTGCCACACCAGTGCAACTTATATCTGGTGTAACAGTAGTGTACATTTAAAAAAAAAATACAGGGGGCTTGTTGTCACTTTTCGGGGACCCTTGGTGTTGTACGTGACTGGGTGGAGGAAGAGACCTTCAATGACATCAGTGAGGACAAGGAACGGGACATGGCTAGCTTGGTATCCAACCTTATGCAAATGGGGAGTTTGCGGTTGTGCAAATGGACTGTTTGCGGTTGTTTGCGGTGCGTTAAACGGGGAGTTTGGTCTGTCACTGTGAAGCGGGCGTAACCTTTACACTACCTGATCGATACAACATCATACCTGATGTTTTAAAGCACGTTATTCCAAACAATTTAGGAATGTTAGGTGATTTATGCCCTTTATGGATTAAAACCAGACTCTGCATCAACTATGTAATTTTCCATGGGAGTTTTGCCATGGATCCCCCTCCGGCATGCCACAGTCCAGGTGTTAGTTCCCTTGAAACAACTTTTCCATCACTATTGTGGCCAGAAAGAGTCCCTGTGGGTTTTAAAATTTGCCTGCCTATTGAAGTCTATGGCGGTTCGCCTGGTTCGCCCGTTCGCGAACATTTGCGGAAGTTCACGCTCGCGAACTGAAAATTTCATGTTCGTGACATCACTAGTTCACACGCTGGTCTTCATGACACTGTCCTTTTATGGTTCTCTTCCTATCTCTTCCAGTAATCTTTCATTGTCTCCTTTTCTGTTAAAACCTTCTCCCTTCATCCTATCTAGGTTGGAGCCCCCTGGCCCCTGTTCCCTTCTGTTTTGTCTCTATGCGGCCTCTCTTGGAAACCTTGTCAATTCTTTTAAATTCCAACACCACTGATGACAGCCAGACATACTTCTCGTCCCCTGATCTCTCTCCCTCTGTCCTAGAATGAGTCTACAGTGGCCTCTTTTCCACCTCCGATTGGATGTCCTCCTACTTTTTAAAATTGAATCTGTTAAAACTTGGCTTCTTATTTTACCTCCTTGCAATATTAATCATTCACTGACTGAGGTTGTATTTGATGAGTGCTTTTTAAATGTATAATAAATGTCATTTTCCTTTCAAACTTACTGTACAGTACATTGACATTACTTTACCATTTGACCATCTCTGACACCTACTGATTATATATTTCTTTCTCTTTCTCTGTAAATTTCCTGACTACATAGCCTGTTCAAAAACACAAAGTCACAGGTTCAAATCTCGGCGGCGTCAACACAATCCTTCATCCTTCCGAGGTCGATAAATGAGCACTACCAATTGAGGAATAATAACAACTATTATTATTAAGCTGCCAATTTGGTTAATTCTGAGAGCATTCGGTGAAAAGTGCTTTATGTTTGACTGGGAGAAAGGCACTATATAAATACAAGATATTATTATTATTATTATTATTATTATTATTATTATTATTAAGTACAAGTAGAGTGTAGACAGTAAAATATTAACTGATCTTAATTATAGTGTATTTGAATCTATATATAGAATCAAGAACAAACTGACAGTGGCCTGGGCCCCTGGGCCATATTAGGCTTGGGCCCCCCGCAGGAGAATATAAATACGGTAAAAGGGACAGTCCAGGATGATGTAAGTGTACCATGTATTTGATTTCATGTGTATGTAATATGAAAGTATGCATGTTTGCGTAAAGCCACTGTGAGCCCTGGTGTAAGTTAATATATTATATATTTGTGTGTATTGTGGATGCAGAGTATATTTAAATACATATTTCTTAGAAAACAGGGTGGTATTTTTTCTGTGTGTAGGCTTGTTTGGGTAACATGGTTATATGTAAAAATGGGTATTGTGAATTGTGCCAATGTGGTTTTATGACAATATGCATTATGTATAGCATAGCAATGTGTGTGCATGAGGGGAGTGTGTTTATGCAATGTGGCACTGAATTTGTATGAAGTGGGGTATTTGTGTAGTGTGTCAGTGTGTTTTTATGACAGTGTGTATTATGTCATGTGATTGTGTGCAAGTGGTTTAAATGTGGTGTCCACTCTGCATTCCCACGGCTTTTGCTCCCCAATTGTAGTACCTCTTTCCAACACCCTTCCATATGTATACCACCTGTTAAATGTATTTAAACATATCTACAGGGAGTGCAGAATTATTAGGCAAGTTGTATTTTTGAGGATTAATTTTATTATTGAACAACAACCATGTTCTCAATGAACCCAAAAAACTCATTAATATCAAAGCTGAATATTTTTGGAAGTAGTTTTTAGTTTGTTTTTAGTTATAGCTATTTTAGGGGGATATCTGTGTGTGCAGGTGACTATTACTGTGCATAATTATTAGGCAACTTAACAAAAAACAAATATATACCCATTTCAATTATTTATTTTTACCAGTGAAACCAATATAACATCTCAACATTCACAAATATACATTTCTGACATTCAAAAACATAACAAAAACAAATCAGTGACCAATATAGCCACCTTTCTTTGCAAGGACACTCAAAAGCCTGCCATCCATGGATTCTGTCAGTGTTTTGATCTGTTCACCATCAACATTGCGTGCAGCAGCAACCACAGCCTCCCAGACACTGTTCAGAGAGGTGCACTGTTTTCCCTCCTTGTAAATCTCACATTTGATGATGGACCACAGGTTCTCAATGGGGTTCAGATCAGGTGAACAAGGAGGCCATGTCATTAGATTTTCTTCTTTTATACCCTTTCTTGCCAGCCACGCTGTGGAGTACTTGGACGCGTGTGGTGGAGCATTGTCCTGCATGAAAATCATGTTTTTCTTGAAGGATGCAGACTTCTTCCTGTACCACTGTTTGAAGAAGGTGTCTTCCAGAAACTGGCAGTAGAACTGGGAGTTGAGCTTGACTCCATCCTCAGCCGGAAAAGGCCCCACAAGCTCATCTTTGATGATACCAGCCCAAACCAGTACTCCACCTCCACCTTGCTGGCGTCTGAGTCGGACTGGAGCTCTCTGCCCTTTACCAATCCAGCCACGGGCCCATCCATCTGGCCCATCAAGACTCACTCTCATTTCATCAGTCCATAAAACCTTAGAAAAATCAGTCTTGAGATATTTCTTGGCCCAGTCTTGACGTTTCAGCTTGTGTGTCTTGTTCAGTGGTGGTCGTCTTTCAGCCTTTCTTACCTTGGCCATGTCTCTGAGTATTGCACACCTTGTGCTTTTGGGCACTCCAGTGATGTTGCAGCTCTGAAATATGGCCAAACTGGTGGCAAGTGGCATCTTGGCAGCTGCACGCTTGACTTTTCTCAGTTCATGGGCAGTTATTTTGCGCCTTGGTTTCTCCACACGCTTCTTGCGACCCTGTTGACTATTTTGAATGAAACGCTTGATTGTTCGATGATCACGCTTCAGAAGCTTTGCAATTTTAAGAGTGCTGCATCCCGCTGCAAGATATCTCACTATTTTTGACTTTTCTGAGCCTGTCAAGTCCTTCTTTTGACCCATTTTGCCAAAGGAAAGGAAGTTGCCTAATAATTATGCACACCTGATATAGGGTGTTGATGTCATTAGACCACACCCCTTCTCATTACAGAGATGCACATCACCTAATATGCTTAATTGGTAGTAGGCTTTCGAGCCTATACAGCTTGGAGTAAGACAACATGCATAAAGAGGATGATGTGGTCAAAATACTAATTTGCCTTATAATTCTGCACTCCCTGTATACAATTTAAATATAATTTTTATATACTTTAATTAACTGGGCAATTGTAATCTTCCTCCAATAGCCAGTAGTAACTCATTCTCACCTTCACTATTGATAGTAGTAACACATTTTCCCTGATTCCTCTCTATAGCCTGCAGCACCAAATTGTATACCTATCCCTCCCCATAGACACTACTAGCCCATTTACCAATGTACTCCATCCTTCCACTACTAGCCCATTTACCAATGTATTCCCGTCCCTCCCCATAGCCACTACTAGCCCATTTTCACATCCTGTCTCTCCCCATAGCCACCACTAGTCAACTCTACCCTCCTTTCCCTCCCATTAGCCACTACTAGTCAATTCTTCCCTCCTGTCTCCATTAGCCACTACTAGTTTATTCTTCCCTCCTGTCTCTCCCATTAGCCACTGCTAGTCCATTCTTCCCTCCTGTCTCTCCCATTAGCCACTGCTATTCCATTCTCCCCTCCTGTCTCTCCCATTGGCCACTGCTAGTCAATTTCCCCTTCCTGTCTCTCCCATAAGCCACTGCTAGTCCATTCCCCCATCCTGTTTCTCCCCCACAGAGAAAGGAGAGTAAGAATCCACAAGTATTAGCCAATTATCACACTCATAAACGTGAGTAGGTCACTCTCCCCATAGTCTTACCTCTGATGTGTTTTAATGCAGCATAATCTGGGCTCTTCTTTCTGCCCAGCCTTAGCAAAGAAACTCCATGTGCAGCCAAGCTATGCAGGAGGCAGTGAAGTGTCTTGTTTCATAACCCCACCCACTCCAAACAGCCAACAGCCTGCAGTCACTCACTAGAGACTGCTGGGACAGGTACTGTAACTGCAAGGGGGTGGGGCTTTACTGAAGGGGCCCGCAGAAGGCTATGTGGGCCACATATTGCGTGCAAGCTGGCTGGGGAGCTCTTTGAACTCCCCAGCTGTGAAATTAGTTTGCACACCACGGGCAGGCCCCCAAGAGCCTCGGGCCCTTGGTCCATGACTGATTTGCCTGAGTGCTCAGTTCGCCCCTGTATAGAATTTGTCTGTAAGACTTGGAGCAGGACCATGTCTTTTGACTGACTGGTATGTGTAGATTTTATGCAACCTTATTTACTCAAATTTTTTCATCATGATACATTACCATCATAAATTTGTTAATTAAAAGTATAACGCAATCTTACAGGTGGGACTCTCTATAAAGCAGTCAATAGATCCACAACTGGAGAATTACTTGGTGTTATATTAAAGAAAATATAATTATAGCAGAGTTGGTGTTTTCATAAAAACCCCATCTAAATAACGTAATTCTCATTTGCCTTATATAACAAAAATTCTAAACTTTTTAATTCAGGACATTTTATGCAATCTTATAATTCTAATACTTTTACCGATGTAGAACAGCATTTTCACTACACAATGCATCTTGATGTTCTGTACATTTCAAAACATTTTGTCAGCCTACAATGTAAGACATAATTGCAGTGATAATTATACATGTATTCAATTATTTTAATAAACTAAATAATAACATACTGCTGGTTTGAGATATTCAAAGCCAATATATGCAACAGTTATAGTTTAGTGAGAATTGAACTTTTGAAATGAAAAAGAGAATCTCAAATTTGAGTGGTGCCCATCTGAAGTGCTTATTAGCCCAAAACACGTCTATGTATATCATTAGCAATGTAAACTCACATACAGCATCTTGTTTCTAGACAAACTTTAAAATATTTCTCAGAATTTTTTACAGAACAAATGTTTTCTTAGTCCGGTGGGAGATTCTTTATTATCATTTGTCTCAGTACTCTGTCTGAAAAACTTTATGACCCTTCACATTTCATTGTCAAAATCTGGCAATCCATCTATTCATTGTATTTAGCTTGACTTACTTACTGAAAAGGATGCTATGCCACAAATCAAAACATTTACAATAGAAGGGAGCAATGCAGAATGAAACTTAGGACTTACAAAATCTATGAAACACAGAACGAAGTGACATTGAAGAATATAACTCCAAAGAGATGTTTATTTATTAATATTTTTTTAAAGTGTTTTAAGGAAAAGTATGATATTTATGTTCTCCTCTGCATTTTAAAGAAAATTATAATATAGCTTTATATAGGTAATGGAGAAAGAGGGGAAGAAAGTCCGTATCTGAAGCATTACTGAAGCATAACAAACATATACATGGAAAGTGTTAGCTGTGGGGACCTAAAAGTTGTTACTTTAAGGATGACGCTTAAACAGACAAGTTTGATGCAACTGCCTAGTGGTGCACACTGAAAAAAAAAAACTCAGCAGATTGTGTGCTAAGTATAAATCAGCCATTCGAGAGTAAGTGAAAAAGCATATTTGTTAACATAGAGGAAGATGTAAAAAACAGATAAAATGTGAATCTTGTAATACCTTTTTTATTGGAATAACAGCATTTTTTAATGACAAGCTTTAGGGAGACTAATACGGCTACAATCTCTACATGGGGGAATTTATAAGTCTTCATTTATTAGTGGGACGGAATCAGGGACGGATTAACATAGGGGCTGATAGAGCTGCAGCTCCAGGCCCATGGAATAGGCCCATTTAAAAAAAAAAAAATTTAAATTACTTTTTTTTTTTTTTTTTTTTTATAACACTCTACTCTTGGGTTTGCCACCTGACTGGTATTTTACCAGCACAGCCGGTATTTGGGGCTGCCTGGCCATGCCAGTGTTGCAGCAATACCAGCAATACAAATGCAGATATTTTTCTCTGTATAAATGGAGATTACTCTGCAATACCAGCACCAGCCAGTAGGGGGTTACTGTGTGTGGAGAGAGGCAGGGATAGGAAGTTACAGCATATCCCTCCCTGCCTCTCTCTACTAACTGATCCGCAAGGGAGCAGCTACACAGCACAGCAAGTTCAGACAGCAGCACCCAGCCTGCAGAGACAGACTACAGCTCAGGGAAGTGAAGGATTGGGGGGGGGAGGATGGCAGCAGGGAAACATAGGGACACTGAGACACCAGATGACACTGAGACACTTGGAGATACTGAGACACTAGAGACACTGTGAGACATAGGGACATTGGGAGACACATTGGGACATGAAGACACTAGGGACACAATGTCTCCCAGTGTCCCCATGTCTCTCAGCCAATGTCCCTAGTGTCTCAGTGTCCCCACGGCTCCCAGTGTCCCCTAGTCTCCCAGTGTCTGTGTCCTCATGTCTCTCAGTGTCCCTAAAGTCTCGTTGTCCACATGTCTCCCAGTGTCCCCAAATATCTGTCTCCCAGTGTCCACATGTCTCACTGTCAGTGTCCCTAGTGTCTCAGTGTCCCTATATCTCCAAGCCAGTGTCCCTAGTGTCTCAATGTCCCCATGTCTCCCAGTGTCCCAATTTTTTTTCAGTGTCCCCATGTCTCCCAGTGTCCCAATTTTTTTTCAGTGTCCCCATGTCTCCCAGCCAATGTCCCTAGTGTCTCAGTGTCCCCATGGCTCCCAGAGTCCCCTAGTCTCCCAGTGTATGTGTCCCCATGTCTCTCAGTGTCCCTAGTGTCTCAGTGTCCCCAAATATATGTCTCCCAGTGTCCACATGTCTCCCAGTCAGTGTACCTAATGTCTCAGTGTCCCCATGTCTCCCAGTGTCCCTATGTCTACTAGCCAGTGTCCCTAGTGTCTCAGTGTCCCCATGTCTCCCAGTGCCCCCAAATTCTTCAGTGTCCCCATGTTTCCCAGTGTCCCCATGTCTATGTCCACAAGTGCCCCCATGTCTCACAGTGTCCCCAAGTGTCTGTGTCTCCATGCCTCCCTGCCAGTGTCCCTAGTGTCTCAGTGTCCCCATGTCTCCCAGTGTCCCTTAGTTTCCCATGTCTCCCAGTGTCTGTGTCCCTAGTGTTTGTGTCCCCATGTCTCCCAGTGTCTCCATGTCTCCTAGTGTCCCCATGTCTGTATCCACAAGTTCCCCCATGTCTCCCAGTGTCCCCAAGTGTCTCAGTGTCCCCAAGTGTCTCAGTGTCTCCTGGTGTCTCACTGTGTCCACATGTCTCACTGTGTCCACATGTCTCTCATTGTCCCCTAGTATCCTATTGACAAGGGAAACACTGAGACATGGGGACACGGGGAGAAATGAGGACACTGCGACACTGGGAGACTAGGGGACTGGGCGACATGGGGGCACTGACACTTTGATATATAGGGACACTGATGCCAGGCTGGCCTTCCAATTCTTTGGACAGGCATGCCCCCTTTGTCAGCCTTTTCGCCCCCTTTTGGCAGCTCTGGTAATGTGATTCACGTTAGTGGCCCACACTTTTACCCCGCTCATTGACTTCCTGCTTCACTGGACACTGCTGTTAAAGGGTATGGATTTACTTGAAAGATGAAAGCATAAATTAGATGAAGAGATTAGCATAGAGTATGTGTAGCTGCATCCTTTCCCTCCAACACCATCTCCATCAGATACATGATGCTTGGGAGGTATGACTGTTTTAGAGTTTTTGGTCGATAAGATTCTGTAATTAGGCCCCATCATAATTGTCAGCACCAGGCCCACTGGGCTTTTAATCTGGCCCTGGACGGAATGTAATATCTTATGGGTGCAAAGTCGTCCTGATTCTCACTACAAAACTGCCTTTGACATGACAATAAAAAGAAAAAGAGGGATGGTTGCGATGGAGCAAGAGGGCATCCCAAAACAAGAAACTTGTATAAGGTATCCCAGCAAATAAAGCTTCATTAACACCAATAATTTACCAACATAAAACAATCTTGGTCATGTTTCTTTCAAGCAGAATAAAACAAACAATAGAACTCTGTATTAGAATAGAAATGTAACTCTGTATAAGCAGTTGCAAACCATTGTACAACTGGATAGTTTATAATATTCCACATGATAGCAGGTTAATAATAATACTATGTAGTCCATTAAAAATGTCCAAGCACAAATAATGGTAAGTAGCCATGCATGAAATATATAAATATTGACAGGATAAACTGCAGGTCTGCAACAAACATGTCCATTGACTTTTTATGGACTGAACTGCATCCATCATTTTGCCTAGGAATATTTAGTAAGTGAGCTCTGATCTTGAAACCAGACACATCTCTATAAGCCAAATAAGAGATTGGTATCCACAACTGGCCAGCATGGGCTGGGGAAATAGAGGATATGTTTAGGTTACTCCATGTTTTAAAGTGATGTTTCTGTAAGGGAACAATGACTGCCCCTGCCCTGAAATCCAAATCAGGCTGAATAGCCATCCAATAATCTGGTGCTGGGTACCACAAAAACACATTCAACCTTTGCTTTGATGACATGGTGTTAGGGCAGTGCCCTCAGTCTGAAGACTGCCAATAAAATGGTTTGTTAAATCAACATTGTGCATGTAGGCTGTACGTAGGCCATACCATGAAATTCCATTCTAGTGGCTTGAACTGGGATGAAAAGTGGTTCATATTGCTTCTTAGTAGAAACAGATACCATTTATGATGGCATCAAAGAGTTCTATACACTCTAGGTACAGTATAGAGCACGATTAAGATTAGCAGTAATCAGGGCCGGCGCAAGAATTCTTGCGCGTTAGGCAACAATCCATTTTGCCACCCCCCTCATGAATGAAACGACATTCCCTCAGAGGTTTATTCCCTAAACTCTGAATTGCAGTGAAGAGACAATTAGGGAAAGATAATTACTGAGTAGACATTAAAGGGAAACTACAGTGCCAGGAAAACAATTGTGTTTTCCTGGCACTATAGCTTCCCCATTCTGCCAAGTGCACCACCACCCTTGTGGTCAAAAGAAATTAAAAACCCCTTATGCCACTTACCTGGGTCCAGCTCTGATGTCTTTTGGCAACAGAGACTTGGAAACATGTTAGGAGAGAGACATAGTGAGCACACATTTAGGGAAAGAAAGAGAGACACTCTCACTAACATACACATTGTCAGTTACACACTTTCACTAACACACACACACACACACACACACACACACAGAGTCACTTATACAGTGTCACTTGCACACTCTTACTGACATACATAGTATCAATTACACACTCTCACTAACACACACTGTCACTTGCACACTTTCACTAACACACACTCTCACTGACATATACAGTGTCACTTGTACACTTTGACACACAAACACACTGTCACTCAAACACACACCACTTTACATAAAGTCACAGTTTATTTACACACACAAATACAGCAGTTTAACACACACACCAATTTACAATCATTAATACAGTAAGCAATCCCCTTTAGCCTCCAGTCATGCCATACCTGGGTGCTGTGTCTGGAGGAGAAGGGATCCAGCATGCAGGAAGTGTTTTTTCTGGTGGGGGAGCTGGAGAGCTATGCACTGTGAGCACATACTGCTTCCTGCTCCCTTAACTGTGCTTCCAGCTTCCCCTGCCTGCAGGAAGCAGATTGCTCGAGTGAGTTACAGTAAACCCCGCTCCCATAGCAGATAATTAGCTGCCGAGGGAGCCCAGTAGCTGAATGTGTGTGCTGGGGGGTGGTTAAGGAGCCGATCGCCCAGCACATCAGCCCCAGACAGCAGATTTAGATTGTCACCTACCAAATTAAGTAAAATTATTATCATATTAAATTAAAGGTGGTTAAAAAAAATCTAATAATAAAATGTTACACAAGCAAAATAACAAAAAAATTAAAAATAAAAGTAAAACATCAAAATGTAACTAAATCTAAAGGGAAGGAAAAATGCTAAAAGTAATATAAAAGAGACATAAATATTTAACTAATTAAGTTTCAGGAATGAAGAACTTTTTAAACTATGAAATTAGATCACATAACTAAAAATAATTACCATATATATTCACATAACTTAAACTTGCAGAGGCATTTTCCCCTGCTAAGAAACATTTCCCTGACAAGATCACACATATAAAACAGTATTCCAATATGAATGAATTGATACATTTTATGACTACACAACTATTTAAAATCAGGAAGTCCTGAAAAAGTACACTAGAAATTAAAAAGGTTACAGTTTTATAACTACATTATGATAATCTAAGCATCTATTAAAAACTACTCATTAAAATTAATTAATTTAGAGAAAAGACAAGTCAAAAATAAACAGTAAACCGCACTATTGAGAATTTAAAATGTTATTCTTGCAAAATATACAGTAAAGGGAAAAAAGTATTTGATCCCCTGCTGATTTTGAACGTTTGCCCACTGACAAAGAAATTATTACTGTATAATTTTAATGGTAGGTGTATTTTAACAGTGAGAGACAGAATAACAAAAAAATCCAGAAAAATGTCAAAAAAAGGCATACATTGAATTGCATGTCAATGAGTTAAATAAGTATTTGACCCATTTGACTTAGTACTTGGTGGCAAAACCCTTGTTGGCAATCACAGAGGTCAGAGGTTTCTTGTAGTTGGCCACCAGGTTTGCACACATCTCAGGAGGGATTTTGTCCCACTCGTCTTTGCAGATCTTCTCCAAGTCAT
Source organism: Pelobates fuscus (assembly GCF_036172605.1). Classification (NCBI taxonomy): domain Eukaryota; kingdom Metazoa; phylum Chordata; class Amphibia; order Anura; family Pelobatidae; genus Pelobates; species Pelobates fuscus. Next base: position 171,972,527 of record NC_086318.1, on the reverse strand, counting down.
TAAGGTTTTGAGGCTGATGTTTGGCAACTCGAACCTTCAGCTCTCTCCACAGATGTTCTATGGGATTAAGGTCTGGAGGCTGGCTAGGTCACTCTAGGACCCAAATGTTCTTTTTCTTAATCCACTCCTTTGTTGCCTTGGTTGTGTGTTTTGGGTTATTCTCATGCTGGAATACCCATCCACGATTAATTTTCAATGCCCTGGCTAAGAGAAGGAGGTTCACACCCAAGATTTGACTGTCCATCGTCCCTTTGATGCAGTGCAGTTGTCCTGTCCCCTAAGCAGTAAAACACCCCCAAAGCATAAAGTTTCTGTCTCCATGTTTGACGGTGGGGATGGTGTTCTTTGGGTCATAGGCAGCATTCCTCCTCCTCCAAGCAACGGCGAGTTGAGTCGATGCCAAAGAACTCGATTTTTGTCTCATCTGACCACAACACTTTCACCCAGTTCTCCTCTGAATCATTCAGATGTTCATTGACAAACTTCAGACGGGTCTTATATGTGCTTTCTTGAGCAGGGGGACCTTGCGGGTGCAGCAGGATTTCAGTCCTTCACGGCGTAGTGTGTTACCAGGTGTTTTCTTGGTGACTATGGTCCCAGCTGCCTTGAGATCATTAACAAGTTCCTCCCGTGTAGTTCTGGGCTGATTCCTCACCATTCTCATGATCATTGAAATTGCACGAGGTGAGATGGAGCACCAGACCGAGGGAGACTGACAGTTATTTTGTGTTTGTTCCATTTGCGGATAATTGTACCAACTGTTGTCACTTTCTCACCAAGCTGCTTGGCGATGGTCTTGTAGCCCATTCCAGCCTTGTGTTGTCTACAATCTTGTCCCTAACATCCTTGGACAGCTCTTTGATCTTGGCCATGGTGGAGAGTTTGGAATCTGATTAATTGCTTCTGTGGACAGGTGTCTTTTATACAGGTAACGAGCTGAGATTAGGAGCACTCCCTTTAAGAGAGTGCTTCTAATCTCAGCTCGTTACCTGTATAAAAGACACCTGGGAGCCAGAAATCTTGTTGATTGATAGGGGATCAATTTGACATTTGCTTTCCTGTAATTTAGGAATGACAAACATCAATAACAAAAAAAGGTTTTGGATGCAAATGGTCACACACACTTTACAGAGCCACATTAACTTGGCTCTGGCTGTGAAGGCATTGCATTAATGTGGCCCTGTAAAGTGTGAGTGACCATTTGCACCCCAAAAAATAATTTGCTGATATACAGCTATAATATGAGAGTTTTTCTCTGTATATTCTTTATTTAAGATGTGATATATACTGTTGATGTTTGTCATTCCTAAATCACAGGAAGGTATCACACAGTGTGCTTGGGGTGGTATCCACTGCGCTTTTCCATTTTATTTTGGTTTTCATCATTTTACCACAGTGCCTTTTTTTGTGATTTAAGGCATTGGGTTTAGGTGCACATACTTATTCATTGTAACAATGTAGCAGTTGTAAAAACACATTGTTATAGCAAATAAAGCAGCTCATCAGAGATCAGTGGCTTGAAATAACCATATAATAGTAATTAATTATAATAATAATTAATAATAATAATAATAATAATATTAACAGCTCGCGACTATCCTTACCTTTTTGTGTCACTTTACTCCACTCCCTCCCTCATGTAAGCTCATTGAGCAGGGCCCTCAACCCCTCTCCTGTTTGTCCAACTTGTCTGGTTACAACTACATGTCTGTTCGTCCACCCATTGTAAAGCGCTGCAGAATTTGATGGCGCTATATAAATAACATAATAATAATAATTATAATAATAATAATAATAATATTATTACAAGTAGTACTCACTTAAAATAATAATAATAATAATAATAATATAAATAAGCCATAAATGTTACAGCTATATAGATTTAAAAAGGGTACTGTACAGCAAATGGTACATATCTGGTCATATTATCTGGGGTTTCTGGTAATTTGATCTGGGGTAAGATGGGAATTGTCTTGGATAATGTAGAGTACAATATCAAGAAGTTATATTAAACATTTCCAGAAGGAACCAGTTGGCAGCCCACTACAAATTGTCCTAAGTACCATTGAACATACCAAAATGTCTTGTGAATTCTCATCCATATTGCATCTTCAAAAAAAATAATAAATTCCCTACAATGTTTGAAAAGTCTTGTATGGTTTTTTTTTTGCATGTTTTTTTCTTTCCTTAAAGGGACACTCCAGGCACCCAGACCACTTCTGCCCATTGGAGTGGTCTGGGTGCCATCTCCCACTACTCTTAACCCTACAAGTGTAATTATTGCATTTTTTTAGAAACTGCAATATTTACCTTGCAGGGTTAACTCCACCTCTAGACAGCCACTAGAGGGCACTTCCTGCATCATAGCACAGAAAACACGCTGTGTGAGGACCTCCAGCGTTGCTCATTTTCAATGCTTTCCAATGGGGAGCTCTAATGCGCATGCGCGGCAATTAGGTCTCCCCGGCCGGTGGGATCAGTCTCGCCCACCGGCCGGCGTAATCCCTGGGAGCAGTGGCGGTGGAGGAAGAAGCAGCGACATGGGACATGTCGCTGCCTCTGGTAAGTAACTGAAGGGGTTTTCACTCCTTCAGCAACCAGGGATTGGTGGATGGGAGGGAGAGGGGGCCTGCAGTGCCAGGAAAATGGATTGTTTTCCTGGCACTGGAGTTTCCCTTTAAGGAGATATTGATTTCATCCAATCTATTCAGAAGGTGGAATACTTTGGAGTGAAGTAGGGAGATTGCTGGTCTAGTTTGTTGAATCAAAATATGTATGATTGATTTCCTGGTTAGTTTTACATTTCAAATTTAACTCTGGCCAGGATAAAAAAATGACAAAAGCTGCAGGTTGTAGTCACTGGTCATGTCAGCCTCTGGCCTGCCATTTTATCTTTGCAACACATGGCAGACATGTTTTATAGAAATTACATTATTGTTGCTATTAGTAATTTTGTTGTACAAACACAGGAAATGGAATACAGAATCGTGTTCTAAAAATTACTTCTTAAAATGTCTGACATCAGTGAGATCTTTCACAGTAATTTTTAATCACAATCATGGGGTTTCACAAGTATCTAATGTACATCAAATAAAAAGACGTAAATATAATGTCAGACATCAATGTCAGTGGGATCGACTATGCCTTTGGTCATTTCTTTGCTTTTTTCCACACTTAGTATAAGACAAAATTACATTATAAATGCATTTTCTGAAAAATGAGATGTTTAGGAAATTTCAACACAGCATATAGGCAGTTTTTAATATAAAATGTAATTCATTAAAAACAGTAGCATGTCTGTAATTAACCCTCCATGAAATTAGCAGTGCATTTTTTTTTACATTTTATTAAATGTCTATATTAAAAATCTCAGAACATTTTTGATAAAGGAACTATATTGTTTATGGTCTACTAATAGGGAAGAAATCAAAGTGGACAAATATGTGAGCTGACTTATTGGCAGACAAGAAGGGGAAATTGAATAATGACAGCATCACTTCTGATAGAAAATTTGATTTCACATGGTAGGAGATGAGTGCAATAATAACACAGGCACCAGGTAGGATAGATATGAAATACATTGACAAATTGTAATGGAAACAGATATATATATATAATAACTATAGAGAAAATGAATGATGAATAGATCAATGTGGTTGTACCGAAGCTCCCTGTACCCCTGGCAGGGTACCTCCGCCAAGGACCACTTCCTCTGTGGAACAGGTAGCAAACCGCAGCACTTCTGCCCACAGTCGCTCCTCCTGGAGCCGAATGGGGAACTCGCTCTATCCACCCCCAGGCACTAAACAACACTCAGTCCTGGGAGCTATAGTCCTTACAAGGACTTTCCCTGTTGAATCATCCACACTGGAACAGTGATTAGTGATTAGCCCTTTTCCCTCCCAGTAACCAGACGGCAAATAGTTCTGGGAGTGCAAGCTGGAATGTTTTAATCTGGCCAGATGGCCTGCTTTTATACAATTTCAGTTACAGTTAAGCACGCCCATGACACTCCCACACAAACAGGATAATCCCTCTCCTAGACCTTAGAGGGGACCAGTTATAAGTTACAAACCCATCCTCTATGCCTGAGAGATAATTGAGTCAGGAACTGAACCAACTCAATTATCTCCAGGCACAGAAAAACATACAATATTACAAAACCCCCAAAATACCATAAAACACCCACAAAAGTTACATCCCCTGATAGCCCCGATCTGGGTGACCAACATACCAAATAGTAATCCAGATCGGTTCAGAGGTTTGGAATTTCCCTGGAAGCCATAATTTTGACCGTGCACATGGTCCAATGCGTAAAACAGTTCCATGAAGTCCGTGCTAACGGTCGGTCAAGTCCGGTAGTTTAAAAATGAACAAACTACCGAGCGGAATCCATAGTTCTAAGCTGGCTTGTTCACCTTGTTTGTGGGAACTTTTCCACCGAACAGTGCCCTTCTAAGTCATATAGAACCGAACACAGGCGATCATAGAAGTCATTGGGGAGTTTAAGAGTCCGTTTTCAGATGCATGAACTCGATGACCAAACACCACTGCCTGCATTCATGTGAACAAGATAGCCACCACCTCGTGGTCATTCATGTGAACAGCGGCCACCCAGATGAACAATTAGAACACTGAGGTGGAACGTGTTACAAACTGTCAATTAGGCTTAACAAACTCCCGGGTGGTCCATGGTTCATGTGCCTGTTCGGTTCCCGAACAGAATAGAGAAAGGGCACGAACCAAGTCAGTTAACTAGGCTTTTACAAGTTTCCCTGCAAGGCCCATAATCTGTGGGCAGGAGGCTGGCAAGCAAGCTCCTCCAGAAGTTTGTGGCAAACTCACTTGGGAAGGGGAGTTTGTCACAGTGGTTCCGTTGAGTTAAGTTGCAGTTGTTGGAAATAGAGACTACCAACAAATCGAACAAAAATATTTCTTTATTTAGAGTTACCCAAATGTGACTGATATCTGAAATGATTTGACATATTTAAAATGAACACAGGCAAGATCTATAGTATATGAAGTTGTTTCACAAACTACTAGTTTGTAGATTAAAGGACCACTCTAGGCACCCAGACCACCTCAGCTTAATGAAGTGGTCTGGGTGCCAGGTCCAGCTAGCTTTTACCCTTTTTTTTATAAACATAGCAGTTTCAGAGAAACTGCTATGTTTATACTGAGGGTTAAGCCAGCCTCCAGAGCCTCTAGTGGCTGTCTCATTGACAGCCGCTAGAGGCGCTTGCGTGCTTCTCACTGTGCAAATCACAGTGAGAGCACGCAAGCGTCCATAGGAAAGCATTATGAATGCTTTCCTATGCGACCGGCTGAATGCGAGCGCGGCTCCTGCCGCGCATGCGCATTCAGCCGATGACGTCGCGAGGAAGAAGAGGAGGAGGAGGAAAGCTCCCCGCCCGGCGCTGGAGAAAGAGGTAAGTTTAACCCCTTCCTCCCCCCAGAGCCCGGCAGGAGTGGGTCCCTGAGGGTTGGGGCACCCTCAGGGCACTCTAGTGCCAGGAAAACGAGTATGTTTTCCTGGCACTAGAGTGGTCCTTTAAGGTAAAATAAGATTTATATGGAATACACTCTTGGGTTCTAGACCTTCTGTGACACTTCACATATCTTTAACTTGATTCCCATAACACAATAAGAAGAGTTACCTAACTGTATACCATCAAACACTAGAATAATTACCAAAAACAATTCTAGACATTGTAATAAATAGCTGTAATGTTGCATTTGCCCAGATTAAAAACAAAAACATATTTTCACACTTCATGCATGAACATTCTTTCTGTTATTAGCTTAAATATTAAATGGCATGTGCCTAATAAGGTGTTAGAATAAAAATGGTTCATGCTATTGCTGTTTATTTTACAATTAACAATCTACATGCTTTAATGCACTTTAGTGCTCAGTAAACAGCTTACTTGCAATACCAGGAATAGCATGGTGGCTATTTCAAACCATACTAGACTTTAATGGAGACAAACAGTGAGAATCAGTTGAAATAGTTGGTTTGCCTTTAGTAGATAACATTTATGAAAATGTGCACGTTTGCAATTTCTCCTGTTTCTTCTATTATTGCCAAGGAAGCTCCAGCTTTATAGCCATTTGATCTAATAGCTAATACTCCTGAACTGATATTAGACTTTAGTAACTAGTATTAGAAGCAATGGTGAATTCTTATTTAGTATGCAAGCCATGTGTCTCCAAGATTTTTATAAAATGACCCTCTATAGATTTTAAAGTGCTAGATTACTTGTGCTCAACAATTTTTATATTCTCATGTCTGTATGTATAACATCTTCCAGGAAGAAGAACTAAGGAAGAGCGAAGAAGCAAAATATGCACATTTGAGTGATGAACTCCACGTACTTATTGAAGTGTTTGCTCCACCAGGAGAAGCTTATTTACGTATGAGTCACGCCTTAGAAGAGATTAAAAAATTCCTTGTTCCGGTAAATCTTATTCATATTTCTTCACAGCTAAATTAATTTGTCTGTGATAATACCACTGTAAGTAATATTTCTGTAAAAATGACTCTTTGCATGACTTTTCATAATAAATTAGAAAGAAATATAAAAGGATTCAATAAATATCCTTTTCAAAGTTTAACAGACAGAAAGCATGTCTGGTGAAAACTATTATTGTTTTTAAAACATATTAAATGTGTATCCCCTTCACTGCTAAGCAATTTTTTACTAAAATAAAATATATATTATACTGTAAAGTGTAACAGTTATTTGAACCAGGGTTCACATAGCTATTAGGTAAGCATGCGGTTTTGGCCAAAATGAGTTTCGGACAAATTTGGACTGATCAACTGTTTGGCAGATTTTCCTGTCTCCGAAGTGCAGTGCAGACATTTTCGAGCAAACATCAAGGCATTGTCCAAACATGTTAAGAGGGTTTGGGATTAGAGAATCCACACATGGTGTCAAAAAAGGGGGGATTGAGGGGGCGTGTCCTAGCAGCGCATGGGAACAGACGTGTAGAACGGAGACTCTCCCGTGTGGCGGCTATTACAGCGTGTTATAATCAACGACAACGGCAAAAAACACCCTGCTTACCGAGCGGAACGATTACCCAGCGATATGGCAACAAAATCCATCAAAAAATTGAAACAAAAAACCCTAGAGAAGCAGCAGCCCTCAGAACACGGAGACCAAGATGGTGCCGGCAGGTCCCAGTCCCCGACAAACTGTTCAGACACAAGAGAGAACCATGCTGAAATGGACGGACTCTCCAACCCAGCGACAGAACTCTCGGTGAGGAACATAATGATGGAACTTAAAACCTCCTTTAAAGCCGATCTTTTACAGATGACAGCGGAAATCAAAGCTGACATACAAAATATTGGCGAAAGAACGGCACGTCTGGAAGACTGCACAGACGAGCTGATTGATGCGCACAACTCTGTGGCTGAGGCCTACACCTCGTTATAACAGAAGCTGCACTCCTTAGAAGAGAGGGTTGTGGACCATGAGGACAGAAACAGATGGAATATTGTCCGCATAAGGGGTATTCCTGAGTCGGTAGCGAACGCAGACCTCCCCAGGTATGTCCAAGATCTCTTCAAGACGCTCATACCGTCTCTAAATAACCTGGACTTAACCCTGGACAGAACACATAGACTCCCCAAACCCAAACACTTACCTCTAGACACAACGAGGGACGTAATCACCAGGGTCCACTTCTATAACACAAAAGACAGAATTATGCAAACCTCCAGGACTCTGAAGCAGTGGCCCGAACCATACCAAAACCTCAAAATATTCACAGATCTCTCCTCCGCAACAATGACCAAGCGCAGAACCTTCGCTCCTCTTACAGAAGCTTTGAGGAATGCCAACATCCCCTATAAGTGGGGCTTCCCCACCAAATTGCTTTTGAAAAGGAATGGAGTGGACAGGCCAATACGTGATTTCACAGAAGGCAAGAAACTATTCCAGGACTGGCAAATACCGCTTTCGCACAATGCAATGAAACAAGTGGCAGATACCATGGTTCTGAAATCCCTGGCTAAAGAATGGGCGCTAAACCGTAAAATCTCTAATAGACCAATGGACTCCAGCACTTCTACAACCTGACCAACCCCCAAAGAAAAGAAGATATTGAGACATCACGTCCTAGCACTGAAGTCTTGAATCAGTGTAATGTAATGTATATGTTAATATGTTCAATGTTGATTAATCTAAATGAATATATATTCCGCCCATTCCTACAGCGACTGACTTAACTCCCACCCCAACAAGCCGCATGCGGATGAGCTCCTGCCCGTCCTCCCATCACCCCACAAGGTTTACTACCCTTAGTTCACCTTCACCTATGGGCCACCCCCAAGGCCACTTTCTGGCCAAGCCCATTCATTGCTATAAGCAATCCTACGTTACTCCAGATGACGAACGGAACCCTGTACATAGTTTATCCCCAGTTAACCCCACCCCTATGAGTGTACTACCTATTTACTATAAGTCAGCTCAATGCTGGTTAAAATTACGACAGATAATGATGGCTGAAAAATACAGAATAGGGCTAACTTCACAGTCCAAGGGGCTCATGAGTCAGCATTCAGTTGAGCATACACTTAATCGACTCCATGCCCCTTAAAATTCTATCCTTGAACACGAAAGGGCTTAATTCCCCTAATAAACGATGACTAGCTTTTTCTGAGGCCAAAAAAAAACAAGGCACAGGTGGCGTTTTTTCAAGAGACGCATTTTACTTGGCAAGGCAGACCTAGATTTAATTCCAAAGAATACCTCCACGACTTTCAAACGTGTTTCACAACAAAAAAAGAGGGTTCTCCACCTTGATAAGCAGAGATGTCACGTCCTCCTTAGTACGCAAAATTGGCGACAAGAAAGGTCACTACTTACTACTTCAATGTTTAATTAATAACAATCCTTACACATTAATTAATATTTATAGCCCCAACAATAATCAACACGATTGGTAATCATTGGAGGCGACAGGGGAGGTAATCATTGGAGAGGTAATTGGGGAGGTAATCATTGGAGGCGACACCAACTTTTTAATTGATAGCGCTGTTGACTCCTCAGCTACAGCGACCATTTCTGCGACCTTGCAGAAACAAAGGACGGCTTTATCGACACGCATTTGTGCCACACTTGCTTCCCACCATTTAGTAGATCCATGGCGCATACAACACCCAACAGAGATTGATTATACATGCCACACAACGGCACACAATAGCTACTCACGGATAGACCGCTTTCTAGTTCTGGCTACTTACCTGCCTTATATAGAAGAATCCACTATAGGGCTTGTTTCGTGGTCGGACCATGCTCCCATCACGTTAACTGTTAAACAACCTTTCCCCAATAAAGGAACAGGTACATGGATGTTAAACGACACGTTATTAACAAACCCCAACATTGTTACTCAAATCTCTACTGATCTAACTAATTATTTCAGAGAGAACACTACTGACAATTCCTCTATAGACCAGATCTGGTTGGCTCATAAATCCTGTATTCAGGGAAGTTTCACAAAACATGCTAGCCATGCAAAAATTAAGGACAGACGAATACAACGCACTACTGGTTGAAATTGCACAATGGACGCACTCTAACAAAAGAGACCCTAACCCCGTCTTAGAACCATGGAACTTGGAACTAAAAACAACTTTTATGCTGCGAAAAGCCAAATATTATTTTTTTGCTAACGGCAACAGAGCGGGCGCTAAACTAGCTTCCCAACTCAAACATAAAACAGTCGCCTCCAGGATTGCCCACCTAGATGATGGGAAAGGGAAACGTATTTTAGATCCGCAAGGAATTGTGACCCAGTTTGCAAATTATTATGAGGAACTATATAACCTTAAGAATGACCCCAAAACAACTATCCCTACACCTGAGACAATTGACAATTTTTTAAGAGATGTACATCTGCCCAGATTGACTGCAGAGTACCAACATAGCTTAACACAACCCTTCTTCTTAGAAGAACTCTCAGAGGTCATTTCTCACCTCTCAGCCCATAAATCTCCAGGCCCTGATGGTCTCTCCAACGCATATTTTCAAACTTTCTCTACTATCTTATCCCCCCACCTACTTAAGGTCCTCAACCAAAGTGCCACAAAAGGTGCTCTCCCAGAGGAGATGTTGGTGGCACATATTTCTTCTCTCCCTAAGCCAGGTAAAGCCCCGACTCAATGTAAGAACTTCAGGCCCATTTCACTGTTGAATGGGGTTGCCAAAATATATGCGGAACTACTTAGCAACAGGCTTGCCCCTTTTCTCCATAAACTTATACATAATGATCAATCTGGATTTGTGAGAGGACGACAGGGCTCTGACAATACCAGAAAAATCCTAAATATCATAGCCACACTTGAAAAGAGCGGACAAGGGGGCCTTTTTCTCGCGCTGGACGCAGAGAAGGCCTTCGATAGGCTAAACTGGACATACATGACTAAAGTGCTGGAGGGGTACCATTTTCCCAATGATGTCATCAGGAACATCATGGCCCTCTATACTGCCCCTACAGCAAAAGTATCTCATGGCGGATTCATATCTGCACCATTCCAAATCACCAATGGGACCCGTCAGGGTTGCCCTCTCTCGCCTCTCCTATATATCTTATCGCTGGAACCCCTGGCATATAAGATACGGACACATCCTAATATATACGGCATTAAAATTCATGACAAATCTTATAGTTTGGCACTTTTCGCAGACAACGTATTTGTCGCTCTCTCTGACCCCAAACATTCCTTACGCTCTTTAATAAAACTACTAGAAGAGTTTGGTGGAATCTCGCATTATAGATTGAACCAGGACAAGACCAAGGCGCTGCCAATGAACTTACCTAAGACACTAATAAACGCCTTACATAACCTCCCTTACATACCTAGGGGTGAAAATAGCTACGGCTATACCGACTACAATAAAACTGAATTACAACCCTCTAATAACACAATGCAAAACGGAGATGAACAAATGGAACCACGTCCTACTATCATGGTTGGGGAAAATAAATGCATATAAAATGATGCTGCTCCTGCGCATCCTCTATGTTTTTAGGATGCTGCCACTAAGGATACCCAAACTATTTTGTAAAGCCCTACAAAAACTCTGCGGCTCCTTCATCTGGGAAGGTAAAAGGCCTAGAGTCTCATTAGCCCTTCTTCAGACTGCCCTCACACTTGGCGGCGTAGGCCTGCCCAACATCTGGTAATACCACAGCGCTACAGTCCTAGCAGCTGGTATCCTGCTACATGCCCAACCCAACCTTATACAATGGGCAGACATGGAGAGAGCCCAAGGCTCAGACATATCTCTTGTCGACTACATATGGACACCTAAACAACTTAGAAAACAAAGACTTGGAGGAATACAGCACACTCTCCAACTTCAAAATTAATACGGACAAGTGCGAAATTCTTAACATTAACACTCCCCTAAATCAAGTTAAGAAATTAAAACAAAATTATCCGTTTCAGTGGGCCCCTCATTATATCAGATATCTAGGGATCAAAATCACCAAAACACACAAAACACTCTACAAAGAAAACTTCCCAGATCTAATAACAACAATCCGGAAAGATCTGGATAGGTGGGACAGACCCCACTTTAGGTGGATGGGGAGAATAAACATAATTTCCATGAACATCCTCCCGCGAATTTTATATCTTTTAAACACTATTCCAATACACATCCCCAATATTTTCTTCAGAACCGTCCAATCTATGCTCACCTCATTTATTTGGGCTCATAAACGACCACGAATTGCCTTTAGTCTATTGACCAAACCTAAGACGGGAGGAGGCCTGGGCTGCCCCAACATACAAAATTACCATAAAGCTATACACCTAGGAAGGATCCTGGAATGGTCTAAAGAGCATAATACAAAAGCATGGGTAAACTTAGAACAATCTCAAATACAAACTCCTCTGAAATCCCTTCCCTGGATTGTATCTGTGGGCGAGGATGGGCTGGCAAGAGATTTGCCCACCGTATCTACTACCCTACAAACTTGGAAAAAGATATATACATATCCAGACTTTTCACCAACACCTTCCCCGTTTTACCCAATATCACAAAATCCCAGATTCCCCCTGGGAAAAGAAATTACATGCCTGGCCAATATAAAACCCAGCTCCAGGGATAGAGGCCTGACGCTACAAGACCTAGTGTCTTCAAATGGCATCTTACCACTAAAAACTTTCCAAGAATTGAAACACCCCACGTTGACGCAAATCCTCCAATACAGTCAGATAAAACACTTCCTATCCAAAGAAGGGCTCCTCACATGGCAACCTAGAGAGCTTACACGATTTGAAAATCTCTGCTCCTCTCCACCAAAAACGAAAACAATCTCCACATGCTACCACATAGTACAGAGAAACACCAATGGTAATCTCCCATGGTACACAATACGAAATAACAAATGGTTCCCTTCCCCATTGGAAGAGTCTCAATGGACACTGATCTTCAATAAAATGATGAAGTTCCACTCTAGCATAACACTACAAGAAATAAATTACAAATTCTTGTCCCAATGGCACACCACTCCTGTAGATATCAACAAATTCGACCCAAACGCGTCCCCTAGCTGCTGGAGATGCACAAAAGCACAGGGCACCTACAAACACATCTGGTGGGAATGCAGTAAGGTGGAGGGATTCTGGAGAGAAGTGCAGAGAGTCACAGAACTGACTAGTGGTATCCGTTTACCTTATACCCCTGAGACACTCCTATTCTACCACACTCCCATATCTATTTCTAAATTCAAAAACTCTCTGATTTTTTACCTGCTGACTGCAGCTAAACTAGTTGTTGCAGGACTCTGGAAAACTAACACAAGACCATCAAGGAGAGAATGGTTTCAGAAAATTGAAACAATCCGCAGAATGGAGGAACTGAGGATGTCCTCCTTAGGCAAGTCTAATATACATAAATCAATCTGGTACACATGGAACTCCTTTATGTTGGGCTTAAAATAACCTAGAAACACAACAGGACCAATACTAGGCCAGGACAACACACTGGTACACCCACCATATAACGAACAGGTAAAACTAAAACACCTACACAACTTTACAACTTAAACTTAAGAAATATAGGCTGGAGGACGATATTATTCCTTCGACAACAAAGAAATACCTTATGCATCTGTATTGTAACAAATGTAACCACAATTGTATTGCTAACGATTTGTATGTAAGCATTATGTATTATGTATTATGTGTAATGTTATTTTTTCTTTATAGACTATTGTCTAACCAAAGTTTGTAATTCAATATGCTCATTGCGCAAAAACGAAATAAACATAAAATAAATAAAAAAAAAAAAAAAAAAAAGAAACACAGTAGAAAGTAAGCTTCGTTAACATTAAAAAAAAAAAAAAAAAAAAAAGAAAACAAAGACTTACCCTCTTCCCGACTACCCAATACATGGTGGAGGTGTGGGATCAATTTTTCCTCACCCTAGGTCACACTAACATGTTTCATTCCAGGGCGCCTCTGTTGGACCTCAGAACAGTGTCCAGACACATACCACTCACAGACTGGCTAACGGCAGGAATAACACATATCCCCCACCTAACAGAGAACAAAGAAATGATTCCATTCCCTGACTTACAAGCCAGATGGCCTATACCGAACCGTGCCATTTTTTCCTATCTACAACTCAAAAGCATCATCATAGCCTATGCACTGCCCACACATAACACACAAACGCACAACCATATAAACTCTTGCCTGGTTATAGACAGATGTTGGTCAACACCAACTAAGCCAAAGACACTAACGCTGTGCTATAAAGCATGGCAGGAGGCTACACCGCTTAAACCCCAGCCACACAGAGCACAATGGGAATCCGACTGTGACGTAACACTGACTGATGAGGAATGGTTGCGGGCCCTAAACGGTTTATCTAAATGGACCTGTTGCTTTTCCCACATAGAAGCCCACAGGAAACTTATGTACCGATGGTACATGACCCCCCAGAGACTCCAACACGTATTTCCCAATACACCATCTACCTGCTGGAGATGTGAATTAGAGGTAGGCTCACTACTTCACGTGTGGTGGTCCTGCAAAGCTATACAACCACTGTGGACGATGGCACGTTCTATTTTAGACACATTAGAAATCCCAACCTTCCCTATGACTGCGCCTATTTGTCTGATGCTCTTACTACCTAAGCACCTAAACCCAGGCGAAAAACAGGTTACAGCATTAATATTCATGGCTGCTAGGAACCTTCTTGCACAAAAGTGGAAGACCACTGAATGCCCCTCCATGCCCCAACTAATAGACAAAACCCACCAATTCTATATGTATGAAAAGATGACTATAAACTTAGCACACAAACAAGTTCTATTCGAGGAGGCTTGGAAAATATGGGAAAAAGAATATGGAAGACAGAATGAAAGAGTAGGAACCGATAAGACATAGATCTAAGACCAGAGAATAACAAATGGGGAACTATACCCACGCACTGCAACATAAACCTAAACAACCATCTACCTTAAAATAAACTCGCTTACCCTTCCACCTCCTATCCCTGTTCGACTATCACCAGTTATACCCCTACCCATACCACACAGAATTCTTAAAAACATCAACACAAGTACAGACCGGGTTAGGTGTGCAACAATGTAAATAACCGATACCAAACATACCCCGGTAACAAGAATGGTCATAGATACTTAATTGCTACTAATCACACAGTTGAAACGACTACCCAATCGATAACTAATCGGGTAGATGACGTTGTTATTATTATTGTCATTGTTGTGATATATTGGATGCCACCAATGTCATAGAATGCTGAGAATATTGTGAATTGCTTGTGACATCTAACGGTTCCCCGTACCCCTTTTACCTTCTGTACCCCCGAACTATATAAGGAAAACCAATAAAGAACAAATTTGAAAAAAAGGGGGGATTGAATGAAAAATAAGCTGATTTTATTTTTAAGCAAATAAGCAGCTTAGTTTGCCTTATTGGACAAGCTGTCTGCCCAATGATATGGGCTGCATTTACTGTACAATCAAGAGGTGGAAAAAAAGATGATTGAAGTTTAGAGGACAGCCAGTAAATGTGAATTTTATTCTAAGATCAAATTAAAAGTGACCTCTAGAGGGGAAAAAGAGAGAAGCACTATTATTATTTTAATATTTCCAAACAGAATTATTTTAGACAAATTGACTACATATTTAGAGAAAGACAGCCTAACATGCAGAGATTTCCTTATTTTACCCTTGCTGTGCCTGTGTGTGGGAGTGGAAGATTTGTGGGAGGACTATGTCATTAATCCTGGTGTGAGACTGCTTGTGCTTAGGTTACTACTTTGCCTGCATAGCATCTGCTAGTGCTACCAACTTTTAATGGGAGATAGGTAACCTGGGTCATTAATGCTAGTGCGAGACTGTTTAGGTCACTGCTGAGCTTAGCCCCTGAGTTGCACAGTGCAACTTAGCCCCTCCTGCTAGTGGCACAGTGCCACTTACAAACACTAGATAGACAGATTTGATAGATAGATAGATAGATAGATATTAATTTCAAATTATATAAATACTAATATCAAAATAAACTTAGAATGAAATTATATGTTGAGTATAAATATATATGATTTACTACTAAGTATCTAAGTATCTAAGTATATTTTGATATTAATACATATCAAATATATATGTATATTAATATCCAAATACACTAAGAATGAAACTATATATATATAAGCTAATTAGGTACAGCTCCCTTAGGTATACTACAAAAGAAGGGGATAGCCCTTGGTAGAATGAAGAAAGGAGGAGGATGGTAGTATACTAATGTAAGGGTATGGGAAAGGTATAGAAAGTATTATGAGTTGTAATACCGATGGAGGCTAGAAGTACCAATCATAATCAAAAATAAAAAAGAGTTTATTAGAAAAAATATATATATATGAGTTAAAAATTGCCTAATAACTTGGCAATCACCCAAAGTGTCACACACAAACTAAATACAGTGAGAACCTGAAAATCAATAAAGTAAAGTAAATAAGTGGTTAAAAGAAAAGGGCTTGATAACTGAAAAATTCAGCAGTTACAAGGTTGCACTCCAGTTAGTATCTGTAGAGCACACGTCTGTGTTACAGAGACATCATGATACATATGAGATATGGGTGGGGTGGAAAAATAAAAAAAATAAAATAAAAAAGGGAGGAGTTTAAACGATGGGATGCTTAAGAAAGTGTGGGAATTTGGCAGAATCTGTGTCGATATATCATTAAAGAAAATACCGAGATGCAAAGTCTGCAAACATCAAGCTCAAAGGATTGGCATATGTGTAAGGATATACCTTTTTACAAAACATGTAGCCAATATTGCGCTTAGTGTGTTCGCTATAATTGTGTGAGTTGGCAGTAAGACTCAGTAAAGCAACGCAATACTGCAAACAGCAGGCTCAGTAAATAGGCATATATATGTTATGATATAACAAAAAATCAGATCATGTTGCCAATATAACGCCCTGTCTGTTCGCTGTGTGTATAAGGTCGCAATAGGTCACCTTTAGGACATCAAATGCTTTAGCCCTATCGTATTGCCCAATTAACAAGGATGTACACGGAGACAAAGTATCAATGCACGTTGCCAGTTAGACTGTCCGTTCATTATATATGCAGACTAGTAGTGAATAACTGTAACTGCGGGGCACGACAGGCTGTCACCTTGTCCATAAGGTGAACATATAAAACTCAGATTAGTAGTCCAAATACTGGGTAAGGCTAGATGTGTTGCCAGAGCACAGGATTCAGCAAAAAACCACACTAGTATTAAGTATTGTAAAATAGCAGGGGAGAGAGAGAAAATGACGAGAAATGAAAACGCCAAAGTTGCTACAAAAAAATTATCCATAGATAATCCCCCGTGCCTTCGAGGGCACCTAAATCCAACCCCCCTAGAAAGATGGATAAGTTAGTGGAGTACAGCCGTGAAAACTTGATAATTAGTAAAGTATGATAAGCCGCAAGGTAATTCCCTTGACGCGCGCGTTTCACCCGACCAGGCTCGTCAGAAGGGAACCGGTTGGTGTGAGGCATTCGTTTAAAAAGGAGCAGAAAGCTCGTGATTGGTTAGCGAAGAAGACAGTGATTGGTGAATTAATCTGACGTCACAAGGATGGGACTTCCCATTTTGTGACGTTTGAGAGAGGGAGAGAAAATATTAACCCCTCTATTCCCAGACAAAAGGGGAAGACGAGCAAATCGTAAATTATCAAGAGGGAAGATTGATTGAAAACAAGTAGACAGAAATGCAGTAACATTTATGTTACAAAGTGCATTGACAAATAGATCCAAGAGATTTTCGTGATGTTAAGCTAATAAAAGAACATGGTTGATACTGATAGTGATGAAACCTTCAATGGGAGGTAATAAGTATTTTGTCATAAATAACATCTATGTCAATTTCAATACACAGGTAGGTATGGGTCTTCCTCAAAGATGGATATTAATCTTTTTTATATATATTATATATTCTCACTTATGGATGAAAGGAGTAAAATTAAACTCCTCATTAAGACCATTGGGAGTTAGTGTTTTAAAGTGATAGATCCATCTAGATTCCTTCATTAGCAGTATCTTATTATAGTTGCCTTTCCTGGAATTCATGGACAGATGCTTAGATAGACAGATTTGATAGATAGATAGATAGATATTAATTTCAAATTATATAAATACTAATATCAAAATAAACTTAGAATGAAATTATATGTTGAGTATAAATATATATGATTTACTACTAAGTATCTAAGTATATAAGTATATTTTGATATTAATACATATCAAATATATATGTATATTAATATCCAAATACACTAAGAATGAAACTATATATATATATATATATATATATATATATATATATACACACAAAAATGTATATTAATTTCAAAATAAACTTAGACACCTTCCGATTGGGATTGCCATGGAGGGTTAGTATCTGGTCTCCTGGGCGGGCACAATTCTTGGGTGTTCAATGACGCCTGAATGCAGGGTGGCATGGGACCCCTTAACATCATTAACGGCTTAAAAAACAACTGAATGAATACTTGCAAAAATATAATATGCAGGGATATAATTTTTAATTTAACTTTAGAGTTTGACCGTTTGTTTTTTCTTTCGTTAACTATTTGTAGAAATAAAATCATTTTTCTGGTTGTGTCTTGCTCTATTGTTTTTTTTTTTTGTTTAGTTTTTTAATTCTTTATTTTTGCTGTGCATGTGGTTACAAGGAATCAACAGACCCCACAACAGCGTATTTCAAGATATATAATCTTCAAACAGTGGCATGAGAGTTCGTACATTTTTATATTTTGGCAAGCTTGACTAAACAACTATATTGTTAGCGTAAGGTTAAATAAAATAAGATAATTGCTGCTTAACTGGTATAAATCGGCATTTGTGCTAGGCATATTTATGAGAAACAAAACAGAGCTTATTTTTACCGTTAAAACAGGAGCTAACGTCCTATAGATGCTTAATAACATAACACAGATGTATATGGAATTGTTTAACGTAAGCTAAGTTAATATAAGATCGCCACTGGGCTACACATTCGCATCGAGACAAGCATAGGGAGTCCCAAGGCCACTTAAACTACTGCCCTAGGTGTAGTCGCAAAGCCATCATAGTGAGCTCTGAAAATAGGCTTTGCGTTTAGAGAGCCTGCGCGGAATTGTTTAGCCGATGCCTATTAATGGTAGGCTATTATCATTTGGGGACAGAAGTCCAGTGGCCCACTTAGCTTCTCCCCTGCAGCCAGGGATTAGAGCGCGGTCTCGCCGGGCAGCACGTATGATCCAGATCTGAGGACCATTTCCCAATGTGTTTTTGTTCTGGTCTGTGGGTGCCGCCAGTGGGCTTGCGCGGGTGGTGTGGAGGCTTCCCTGGTCGGTCTGTGGTTTATGCCGGTGGTTGTTCCCAGAGTTACCATGCCTTTTGCGGCAAAGTCCTCTACGCAGTGTCCTCATCCTTGTTCCCACTGTCGGTCCCATGTTTGGGTTTCGCCCTGCCTGTTTTATTTGTTGTGGGCGTATGTGGGGTGAGGCTGCGTTAGCAGGTCCCGGTGGGCCGAGGTAGGTCTGCACAGATGAGATGGGGGTGTGGGAGCGTGCGGCTATGCGGGTCCAGAAGTCGCTGCATACCTTGTTGAATCTGGCTTCAAATTGCCTCTGCCATTCCAGATCCTCTGGGCTTACTGGTTGTGTTGTGGCGGCCATCTTTGGTCAGCCACGCGGTCTCTGGGTATAGCGGGTTACAGACTCCGGGCTGCTCGTTGGTGTGTCCAGTGGGGACCAGGATAACCCCCGCCGGTCCAGGGGGGGGGAAGGCAGCAGGGCTTCTGTAAGTTCTCGTTGGATTACTTGGTCCCAGGTGGGAGATCGCCCGCTTCTCCCGGCCGTCGGACCCGCAGTCTCAGTAGGCCACCGGACCAGAGTAACAGCAAAGGTCAGCTAAATTACAAGAGTTGGGAAACGTCATTGTCCCTGTCAGTAGGTGAGGCTTTTTTATGCTGGTTTTGGGTTTCACTGCCACTCTTTTATGCAATTTAGGTGCTTTCAGGCGTTTAGCTGGCAGGAGCTCCTCGAGAGCATGTCTGGCCAGCTTGCGAGTCAGGCCCCGCCCCCTGCCTTGCTCTATTGTTCAGTAAAAATAAGTTCACCTAGCTACTCCCTGTCCTTGCCACTTACACCAATTTTCAGTGGGAGATAGCCTGGGTCATTGATTCTAGTATGACTGGTTAGGCTACCTAGACTCTGCCAGTGGCACAGTGCCACTTGCACAAACATTCAATGAGAGATAAACTTTTTGATTGATTAATTGCAGAAAAAAACTGTATACTGTGCTGTGTGCAGTGTTTTATAAAGTCAAAGATAATAACAATTTAACAATACTAGTAAACCCATCAAGCAACAACTGATTTGTCAACATAAACAACTAATTGAGCTTATTAAAATCGTGTTAATAATTACACAATCCACATTCATATCCCAATATATTTTATTAATTATAATAAAAACAAGCTCATCATCATCCATGTGACATACAAATCCCAAAATGAAATTAAGAGATGGTGATGTTCTTGTTTCCCAATCCACAATCAGCAGTATTGCCTTAGCACCTCTTCTTTGGCTATAAGGACTGCTCACTTATCCTCCTCTACCACTGACCTCACCACCACTGCTTTCACCAACACTGTTAGTAACGTTCACCTGCAGGATAGTGGGTCTAGAATATCCTTTATGTCAAGTTCACCACCCAGGAGTCAAATGTTTTCTCTGTCCTTTTTTTTTTTTTTGCTGCATTTGGTGATTTAAAGTCTATACTAGCAGAATAATCTGTTATAAAGAAGGCCATCATCTCCACAATTTATTCTATTGACACTGCAACTCCCTCTACCACAGCCAGTTCAAGTTGTATACCTTCTTGTACCCACCCCTCCCCCCAAGAAGAAACTAAGTGGGGCCTTAGCAGAGCATACTTGGTGGGCATCAACAGATCAACTCTTTACTGGAGATGTAGAGCATACTACCAAAGTAGTGTCTCAAAGGTCTTGATAGTGGTGACAGTGATAAATCTGGTGATGATGATATTGCTGTCTCCGAAACCACTGCAGATATTGCACTTTTACCTCTAGCCCAGGAGTTACTTGATTGTGAGTATGAGTCAGAGGTATTAGAAGAAGAGTATAGAGACAACAAGCCCCAGCCCACTAAATTCTCATGCACATAGTGTGTACTACCCTCCTGCATCTTCTTTAACTTGTCAAAGTAGAAAAAAAAATGGTGGTGGTGCCGATGTTTGTAATATTTTCAAATACCTTACCTTGTTGTGGTTTGGTTTTCCTCTGCCTGGTTGAGTCTTGCATTGTGACTACACCTCCTACATTTGCAGATGCAGTTAAGAAATGCTGATAGGGCACTGTTTTTTTTCCACACACTAAAGAACTGCCATTCATGCAATAGACTGGTTATGTGGGAATAAGGTGAGTGAGTTGTCAACTTCCCAATTACTTTTTCATAATTTTGGGGGGGGAATTCTGTTTTTTCAACTTAATATTGACTTTTTCTGCTCCCTATTTACAATACTGCAAAAGAAAAAACAATCATGTATTATATACCTCTCCTCCCCTGACCTCTCCCATGTCATCAATTGCTTCTCTTCTATCTCTGATTGGATGTCCTCCCGCTTTCTGAAACTCAATTTCCCTAGAACTGAGTTTCTTATTTTTCCTCCTCATAACACTAAGCCTCCTCCTTCACTCTCCCTGCAGGTTGTTGGTACCTGCCTCACTCCATCCTTTCAAACTCACTGTCTTGGTGTCATTTTTGATCCTGGCCTCACAATTGCGCCTCGTGTCCAGTCTGTTGCTAAAACCTGTCGCTTCCAGCTTAAAAACATTGCTTACACAAGATGCCCCTTTTTTACACAAGATGCTTCCAAGGAGCTTGTTCATGCTCTAGTAATCTCTCAGATGGATTACTGTAATTCCTTCCTAATTGGTCTCCCCAGAAGACTCCCCCCTACAATTGGTCTCCCCGTACTGCTCCCCTACAATCTGTGATGAGTGCTGCTGCCAGTCTGATCTTTCTCTCCTATTGCTCCTCTCACACTTCACACTTTGTTAATCCTTACACTAGCTTCCTGTACCCTACTGGTGTCAATTTAAAATACTAACCCTTACCTATAAAGCCCTAACCAACTCTAGCCCCTCCTACATTTCTTCACTGATTCATAGGTATGCCCCCTCTCAAGTATCTCTGCTCTACCTTCTCCTGTCTGCTGCTCGCACCCTTACTGCAAATTCACACCTACAAGACTTCTCACAGGCTGCTCCTTTCCTTTGGAACAGCCTGGATACCCTTGTCAGACTCTCCCCTGGTCTTCAATCCTTTAAGAAGTCCCTCAAAACCCATCTTTTCAGGATTGCTTATGGCCTCCAAGAGTAATTTCTATCTCTCTACCTTCCTCTTGGTCTCTCCTAAAGGGCCACACTCCACTCTCGCCTCCAGTTCTGCTACTTTCCCACCATGTCTATTTGCTGTCTCCCTCAATACTCTTCCTATTGTGTTTTTATACCCCACCTCCTCTAGATTGTAAGCTCGTTTGAGCAGGGTCCTCAACTACCTATTGTTCCTGTTACATTTTGTTATTGTCTCATTTGGTAAATTCCCTTCTTATTGTAAAGCACTGTGAAAAAACGGTTGAAACGATTCAAGAAACTGTCAGAAATGCAGCCGAGCAGTAAAAAGGCAATTAATAGAAGCAATCATACAATCTTGGCTTTACGTTATATAGTGAGGGGAAAAAGTATTTGACCCCCTGCTGATTTTGAATGCTTGCCCACTAACAAAGAAATGTTTAGTCTATAATTTTAATGGTAGGTGTATTTTAACAGTGAGACAGAAAAACTAAAATCAAGAAAAATGCATGCCAAAAAAGTTATAAATTGATTTGCATGTCAATGAGTGAAATAAACATTTGACTCCTTTGGCTTAGTACTTGATGGCAAAACCATTGTTGGCAATCACAGAGGTCAGATACTTCATGTAGTTGGCCACCAGGTTTGCACACACCTCAGGAGGGATTTTGTCCCACTCTTCTTTGCAGATCTTCTCCAAGTCATTAAGGTTTCGAGGCTGACGTTTGGCAACTTGAACCTTCAGCTGCCTCCACAGATTTTCTATGAGATTAAGGAGACTGGCTAGGCTACTCCAAGACCTTATTGTGCTTCTTCTTGAGTCACTACTTTGTTGCCTTGGCTGTGTGTTTTGGGTTATTGTCATGCTGGAATACCCATCCACAACCCATTTTCAATGCCCTGGCTGAGAGAAGGAGGTTCTCACCGAAGATTTGACTGTGCATGGCCCCATCCATCGTCCCTTTATGCGGTGCAGTTGTCCTTTCCTCTTAGCAGAAAAAACCCCAAAGCATAATGTTTCCACCTCCATGTTTGACAGTGGGGTTGGTGTTCTTAGGGCCATAGGCTGCATTCCTTCTTCTCCAAACATGGTGAGTTGGGTTGATGCCAAAGCACTCGATTTTGGTCTTATCTGACCACAACACTTTCACCCAGTTCTCCTCTGAATCATTCAGATGTGCATTGGCAAACTTCAGACGGGCCTGTACATGTGCTTTCTTGAGCAGGGGGACCTTGCGGGCGCTGCAAGATTTCAGTCCTTTACAGCATAGTGTCTTACCAATTGTTTTCTTGGGAACTATGGTCCCAGCTGCCTTGAAATCATGAACAAGATCCTCCCGTGTAGTTCTGGGCTAATTCCTCACCGTTCTCATGATCATTGAAACTCCATGAGGTGAGATCTTGCATAGAGCACAAGACCGAGGGAAACTGACCGTTATTTTGTGTTTCCTCTATTTGCGAATAATTGCACCAACTGTTGTCACCTTCTCACCAAGCTACTTGGCGATGGTCTTGTTGCCCATTCCAGCCTTGTGTAGATCTACAATCTTGTCCCTAAAATCCTTGGACAGCTCTTGGCCATGGTGGAGAGTTTGAAATCTGATTGATTGATTGATTTCAATATCCCAATCAATAACCCTAATTGCACTGATGCCTCTCGTCTGCTCTCTGTAACCGCCTCCTTTGGCCTTACGCAATGATCCAATTTACCAACCCATACAGCAGGAAACACTCTTGATCTTGCCTTCACCAACTTCTGTACTGCCTCTAATCTCTCCAATATTCCCTTTCCTCTATCTGACCACCATCTGCTGACTTTTGACATTGGCATACCTAAGACCCAATTGACACCGCCGTCTGAACATCACTCTCACAGAAACCTCCAATGTCTTGACCTAGAGCATTTCTCCACTAATCTCCAAACTCTCCTTTACCTATCTCAAACCTCACCTGTCCTAGTTCTGCAACCTCCTTCTACAATTCCACCCTCTCCTCTCAACTAGACATCATGGCACCTTGTACATTTAAATGCTGCAGGCCCCCCCAACAACAACCCTGGCACACCAAGCTCACTCAATACCTCCAAAAATGCTCCAGAACTGCTGAACGCTGTTGGAGAAAGTCTCACTGTGCATCTGACTTTCTCCACTATAAATTTATGCTGAGCTCATACAGCTTGGCTCTTTCCTCTGCAAAAGTTAATTACTTCAATACCCTCATAACCACACTCTACCGCGAACCCAAACGACTATTTCACACATTTAACTCTCTTCTTCAGCCCTCCTGTACCTCCTCCACCTACTAACTTGACTGCCTCAGACTTTGCAACTCACTTCACTGACAAGATCTCTACAATCAGAGAAGAGATCTCTCATCTTTCTCCTCCCCCTTGCAATACTTCCCCTAACTTCACTCCCTCTGCTGTTCTATGTTCATTCGCACCCGCTACATTGGAAGAGGTTTCTGCTCTGCTCCAGTCCTCCCGCCCCACCACCTGCTCCCTAGATCCAATTCCCTCACATCTCATCCGTACTCTGTCTTCTTCTCTTTCTCCACCTCTCACTAAAATTCTCAATCTCTCTCTCTCCTCTGGTATATTTCCATCGCCCTTCAAACATGCAACTGTAACCCCAATTCTAAAGAAGCCCAATCTTGACCCTAAATCCCCATCCAACTATCGTCCCATCTCGCTACTGCCTTTTGCATCCAAGATCCTTGACAGAATTGCGTATGCGAGATTGACAGACTTCCTCGAATCAAACTCTCTGCTAGACCCGCTTAAGTCTGATTTCCGGGCTAAGCACTCTGTGGAAACGGCACTGACCAAAGTATCCAATGATCTACTCGCTGCAAAATCTCGTGGTCACTACTCTATCCTAATTCTCCTTGACCTGTCTGCGGCTTTTGACACTGTTGATCATCAACAGCTTCTTCTCATCCTTAGCAATATCGGATTACAAGATAATGCTCTCTCCTGGTGCTCCTCCTACCTCTCCCAGCGCTCTTTCAGTGTTTCTTTCTCTGGCTCTGCTTCTTCTCCCCAACTCCTCTCTGTTGGTGTCCCTCAAGGTTCAGTCCTTGGTCCCCTACTGTTCTCCATCTATACTGCCTCCCTTGGTAAACTCATTAGCTCCTTTGGCTTCCAATATCATTTCTATGCAGATGACACGCAAATCTACCTGTCCTCTCCTGATCTCTCCCCGCCCCTCTTGACTAGTGTCTCTGACTGCCTCTCTGCTGTTTCTAACTGGATGGCTGCCCACTTCCTTAAACTAAACTTGACCAAAACAGAAATTATGGTCTTTCCTCCCTCAAGTGTTGTTACTCCTGTGTCTGTATCCCTCCAAGTCAATGGTGCTACCATCAGCTCCACCACGCAGGCTCGCTGTTTTAGGTGTTCTCTTTGACTCCGACCTCTCCTTCAAGCCTCATGTTCACTCTATCGCCAAATCCTGTCATTTCCATCTCAAAAACATTGCGCGCATCCGCCCCTACTAAACGCCAGATGCGACTAAGGTGTTGGTCCATTCCACTGTCCTTTCTCGCCTTGACTACTGTAATCCGCTTCTCAGTGGTCTTACGTGCTCCCAACTTGCGCCATTACAGTCCATAATGAATGTGGCAGCGAGGCTCATCTTCCTGTCCGCCCGCACCTCCCATGCCTCACCCTTCTGTCAGTCCCTACATTGGCTTCCTATAAAATATAGAGCTCAATTTAAAATTCTGGTTCTTGCTTTCAAATGTCTACATAATGCTGCTCCCACCTATCTATCCTCCCTTATACACAAGTATGTCCCGTCTAGGCCCTTACGATCTGCTGAAGACTTAAGTCTATCTTCTGTCCGTACTCCCACCTCTGATGCTCGCCTTCAAGACTTCTCAAGGGCTGCACCGTTCCTGTGGAACTCGCTTCCCTCCTCCGTTAGATGCTCACCCAGTCTCCACTCCTTCAAAAAATCATTAAAAACCCACTTCTTCATACAAGCGTATCAATTAAACTCTTAATAGCTCCCAACTGATTCCTCTTCTGCAACTGTCACTAGTCTAATACTATCCTTACCTTTTGTGTCATTTTACCCCACTCCCTCTAGCATGTAAGCTCATTGAGCAGGGCCCTCAACCCCTCTGTTCCTGTGTGTCCAACTTGTCTGGTTACAACTACATGTCTGTTCGTCCACCCATTGTAAGCGCTGCGGAATTTGACAGCGCTCTATAAATAATATAATAATAATAATAATAATAATAATAATAATAATTGATTGATTGATTGATTGCTTCTATGGACAGGTGTCTTTTATACAGGTAATGAGCTGAGATTAGGAGCACTCCCTTTAAGAGAGTGCTCCTAATCTCAGCTCGTTACTTGTATAAAAGACACCTGGGAGCCAAAAATTTAGCTGATTGATAGGGGATCAAATACATATTTCACTCATTGACATGCAAATCAATTTATAACTTTTTTGACATGTGTTTTTCTGAATTTGTTTTTTGTTATTCTGTCTCT
This sequence comes from Pelobates fuscus, assembly GCF_036172605.1. Classification (NCBI taxonomy): domain Eukaryota; kingdom Metazoa; phylum Chordata; class Amphibia; order Anura; family Pelobatidae; genus Pelobates; species Pelobates fuscus. The sequence continues at coordinate 171,946,084 of NC_086318.1, read as the reverse complement.
CACTGTTAAAATACACCTACCATTAAAATTCAAAATCAGAAGGGGATCAAATACTTTTTTCCCTCACTGTATCATCTAATTAACTATCTATGTTTCACAACATAGGTCTCTGTGTCACAACATAGGTCTCTGTTTCAAGGCTATAATTGTAGCATAAGGTTTTCTGACTCAGTACAAACTCAAATGATAAGAAAATATGATGGTTTTCATCTTGCCTTTATTATCGTTTTCAATGTATAACTTCTTTTAAAATGCAATGCTTTTTTAAGTGTGTTGCATTACATTCTGCATTATCATATTTCTTTCATAATATATAATTACATTTTTATGAGCCACCAAACTTCAGAAATATTAGTTTACCAAAAGTTTCTTAAGCATTATGGGAGATGTAGTCCACAATATCTGGAGTGACAAATGTTGCCCACCCCTGATTTAGATCATACAATAAAAAAGTATGCTAGTGGTATTGGTAGTTTTTACATAGGTCAGATGACAAATCTGATTCAATATCTAAAGTTGTCCCTATATTGAGATCTGTTACCATATTCCTTGTGGATATGACTTTCTTCTCAGTACAGATGTTCATTTACAGGTTCAGGTTAATGGCACTGATGCTAAATTCGAGAAGAAAGACTTTTAATGATGAGTTTACAAGGTGTTCAAACTCACATGATTGTGTGGTTTCAAATGGTTGTATAACATAATCAATGCTTAGGCTTTTTGCATATAAAATGTAGGTGTGTTGGCTAGCATTGATACATGCATACACATGACGTATTTGAACCTCACAAAAACAGGGGAAATGCAGCAATATTTATTTATGCCCCAAAGAAAAATAATTGTGTGTTTCTGCTAATAAATAGTTTAGCTCCTTCACTGGTAATAGAAGTCATTTTAAAACAATTAATTGTAACATATTCAAAACACAGGCTGCATGACTATCACAAAACTTGTCTTGAGGATAAAAGAACAGTTTTCATTATAGATTGCTTTTCAAGGATACATAAACACTACCGTATATACTCGAGTATAAGCCGACCCGAATATAAGCCGAGGCCCCTAATTTTACCCCAAAAAACTGGGAAAACGTATTGACTCGAGTATAAGACTAGGGTGGGAAATGCAGCAGCTACTGGTAAATTTCTAAATAAAATTAGATCCTAAAAAAATTATATTAATTGAATATTTATTTACAGTGTGTGTATATAATGAATGCAGTTTGTATATAATGAATGCAGTGTGTGTGTATGAATGCAGTGTGTGTGTATGAGTGCAGCGTGTGTGTATGAGTGTAGTGTGTATGAATGCAGTGTATGTGTGTGTGTATGAGTGCAGTGTGTGTGTATGAGTGCAGTGTGTGTATGAGTGCAGTGTGTGTGATCAGTGTGTGTGTATGTGTGCAGTGTGTGTATGAGTATGTGTGCAGTGTGTGTATATGAGTGCAGTGTGTGTGTGTGTGTGTGTGTTGCAGAGCCTTGTTTTATTTTATTTTATTTTATTTTATTATTATTATTTTTTTATTATTTGAATATGTTTTATTGTTATTTTTTATTATTTTATTTTATTTGTAATATTATTATTTTTTTACTTATTAATATTTTATTATTTAGATTTTTTTTTCGTCCCCGCTCCCTGCTTGATACATGGCAGGGAGGGGGGCTCTCCTTCCCTGGTGGTCCAGTGGCATTGTTATGGCAAATTGCCATAATACAGACAGTGACTCGAGTATAAGCCGAATGTGCTGAAAAACTCGACTTATACTCGAGTATATACGGTATTTTGTTTTACATTCATGCAATGTATTTAGTTTTTATTTATGTGGTTGTCTTTTAGAGAAATAGAAGGAGAACTAAATGTATTTTCAGATAATATGGAATTTGAATCTGAAATATGGTACAACTAAATAATATTGCAGATATACATGAGGTGGAGCAAATAATTTAATATTTTCTACATTAATCAGCCACAACATTAAAATTACCTGCCTAATAATTTGTAGGTCCCCCTTGTGCTGCCAAAACAGCTTTGATGTGTTGAGGCTGGACTCTACAAGACCTCTGTACATATCCTGTGGTATCTGGCAGCAAAACATTAGCAGCAGATCCACTAAGTCTTCCAACTTGTGAAGTGGGGACTCCATGGATCAGATTTGTTCCTTTAGCACAATCGTTAGGGAACACCATTGCTATGAATGATCTGCAATAATCTCTAGGTAGGTGGTGTGTGTCAAAGTAACTTCCACATGAAAGCCTCCACCGATCTGCCTACTTTCTATAGCCCATCCTGCTGCCTTCACTGGCCTGCCTTTTTCCCATAGTCCATCCTGCTGCTTCCACTGGCCTGCCTTTTTCCAATAGTCCGTCCTGCTGTACATGCACAAATAGAAATAACAGAGCAGGAAAACTTGGTGCACATCTACCAAAACATCAGTTTAATATGAAGAAACTCACTTTAAACATATTTGCAGAAAAACAATCTGAGAAAAATATTTTCATGGGTGTGGGCATAACTGTAAATAAAATATGGAATCCCAACAATCCTAGATGCACTGCATAGATATTTAGATGATAATATAGACTGAAATCCCTCTTGCCCAGTTCATGTGCATGTAATTCCAAGATGATATGTTGTTGATGAGAATGTGGACATAATGGACTTTAAATCTAGACAATGCTAATGTGTAACTCCTAACTTGTATTCTGATTTAATTCTTCAAGAATGTATTTTTCATACTTCTTCTCATGAAAGTATTTATTTTTGTTATTACGCTTACTTAAAGGACCATTATAGGCATCCGACAACTTCAGGTTAATGAAGTGGTCTGGGTGCCAGGTCCCTCTAGGATTAACCCTGCCTGCTGTAAACATAGCAGTGTCAGAAAAAATGCTATTTTTACCTATGGGTTAATCCAGCCTCTAGTGGCTGTCTCATTGACAGCCGCTAGAGGCGCTTGTGAGCTTCTCACTGTGATTTTCACAGTGAGAAGACACCAGCGTCCATAGGAAAGCATTGAGAATGCTTTCCTATGAGACTGGCTGAATGCGCGCGGCTCATGCCGCGCATGCGCATTCAGCCGATGACGGGGAAAGGAGGCAGAGAGTCCCCACCGCCGAGGGAGCCCGGCGGTGGAGAAAAGGTATGTGTTAAACCCCTTCCTCACCCTAGAGCCCGGCGGGAGGGGACCCTAAGGGTGGGGGGGACCTAGAGACCATATAGTTCCAGGAAGCCGAGTATGTTTTCCTGGCACTATAGTGGTCCTTTAAATATTGGAAATTATACTGAAAGTCCAAATTATTTTCAAGGGTTACTGTCTTAACATCATATAACATGATTATGATAAGCCTTGGCTGTAAATTGGTTATTTTAAATGAATAATATTCTAATTGCCTAGCTGATCACATGATCTATGATGTAATGTGTCAGTTACATTCAAATGTGCTCCCTAGAAATTGTATGAAGCCCATGTGTATGTAATCTCTTTGTGGTGAAATGCGTTGAGTGTTATTCTACTATTTTGCATTGCTTTTATTATTTTATATACTAGTGTATTAAATAAAGAAACGATTTGCTCATCTCTGTGGTCTTCACTCTGACCTTCCATGGAGCTTGGGACCACATATTCCTTTGGTGGGGAAAATACCACGTGAGCACTGTGGATTAAGCAAAACATAATTTTTGCTTTCATTTTGTGAGTAACTCTACTAATTGTATTCTTTTATTTACAACAAGAGTGATCACTATATTTTTTTATTCGTGTTTTTTATATATTAATTACCAAACTACCCAAAAAACCTGAAACCCTAAGATGGGGTGAACCCTTAGTCACCATACCTAGACTGAGTTCCTCTGCATGAAAGCACTTTAAAGAAGACACAGAATATCCCTACATGGGGATTATATCACCCAAGCGCATTCAGATAGAGCTACCTTTGCTCTACAAACTGTAATTGCAATTCTATTTGTTATATTCTTATTTTACGCAAGATGCACTATACTATATTGTGCTGTATTCTTCTGTTTTGATATATCCCACTACCTCTGAGACTACACTTACCTCAACAAATACACTAAAGTGTTTACATCCTCTACTTATTTTATGTACTTTCTACCGGACTGGAATTAAGAGACTCTAGTTTTGGTGTTTCAGCCACATTTTACCTCAAGCATACACTCGAAATCAAGTTTTTATATATGTGTACTGTTAAGCATCAACTGTTTTATAAACCCAATATGTGTAGGTGTAGGTGTGATTGTAACTCATGTATGTGTGATTTACAGGCCCCTTGGACAAATAGAAGAGTTAGATAATTTACTAGTTGAGGAAATAGCTAAAATGACAATGAAGGGCAAAGTTATTATCATGGGTGACTTTAAAGGATAACTACAGGGTCAGCAACACAAACATGTATTCCTGACCCTATAGTGCTAAACCCACCATTTAGGTGGCTTGCCCACCCTTAGCCCCCCATATAAAAGTATAAAACTCACCTTATTTCCAGCGCCGCGCGGGTCCGCCGGCGCTGGCTCTGCCCGCTTTGTGACATTTTTAGCCAATCCAATGCTTTCCCATAGCATTAGCTGAACTCGGCATGGGGGCGGGTCCAAATGCTGTTTTGGCAAATCAGGACCTCCTCATAGAGATGCATTGAATCAATGCATCTCTATGATGAAAAGTCAGTGTCTCCATACAGAGCGTGGGGACGCTGAACGGCAGGGCTGCTTACTGTGCAGCCCTGAGCCAGGAAGCCCCTCAAGTAGCAATCTAAGGTGTGGCCACTTGGAGGTGTCCCTAGGGGCAAAGTAAACACTGCCTTTTTTCTGAAAAGGCAGTGTTTACATGAACATGCCTGAAGGGAGCTATTATACTCAACTACATTAAGCTGTAGTTGTTCTGGTGACTATAGTGCCCCTTTAATCTTCTGGATGTGAACTGGATAACCAAAACAGCTGCTTGTGCCAGGAGCACACATATTCTAAACTCCCTACTGGGATTGTCTCTAAAACAAGTCGTTGAGGAACCAATTTGTAAGGAGGCCATACTAGATTTAGTGTTAACAAATGGAGATTTAATATCAGATATTACTATAGGTGAAAGTTTAGGATTTAGTGATCATCAGTCAGTGTGGTTTAATGTAAGAAAAACACAAGTTTTAGATTTTAGAAAAATAGACTGTTCTAAAAATAGAATATGCGTAAAGGAGTCCTTATCAGATTGGAACAGTTTAACCCCTTAAGGACACATGACATGTGTGACACGTCATGATTCCCTTTTATTCCAGAAGTTTGGTCCTTAAGGGGTTAAAGAGTACAGGAGAAATGGGATTATTTAAAAGCTGCACTTCTGAAAGCAACAGAAAATTCCATTAGGCTTGTCAGGAAGAGCAGAAAAATTAAGAAACCACTGTGGTACTCCGCAGAAGGGGCCAAAATAGTAAAAAACAAAAAGTTAGCATTTAGTAATTATAAAAAAAAGTGAGGAAGGCAGACAGATCTATAAGTTTAGGCAGAAAGAGACAAAGCAAGTTATAAGAGCCTCCAAAGCAGACACAGACGAGAGAATATCACAGTCAGTAAAAAAGGGGGATAAAACATTTTTTAGATACATAAATGAGAAAAGAAAAGTAAAATAAGACTTAGTTGGATTAAAAACAAAAGAAGGGGGGGGCGGAGCCTGATGCTAAAGCGGACGGACGCAGTTTCTCAGAGCTCCGGCACTGACAAGCCATTAAAGGAACACTATAGTCACCTAAATTACTTTAGCTAAATAAAGCAGTTTTAGTATATAGATCATTCCCCTGCAATTTCACTGCTCAATTCACTGTAATTTAGGCGTTAAATTACTTTGTTTCTGTTTATGCAGCCCTAGCCACACCTCCCCTGGCTATGATTGACAGAGCCTGCATGAAAAAAAAAACTGGTTTCACTTTCAAACAGATGAAATTTACCTTTAAATAATTGCATCTCAATCTCTAAATTGAACTTTAATCACAAACCGGAGGCTCTTGCAGGCTCTAGCAAGCTATTAACATAGCAGGGGATAAGAAAATCTTAATTAAACAGAACTTGCAATTAAGAAAGCCTAAATAGGGCTCTCTTTACAGGAAGTGTTTATGGAAGGCTGTGCAAGTCACATGCAGGGAGGTGTGATTAGGGTTCATAAACAAAGGGATTTAACTCCTAAATGGCAGAGGATTGAGCAGTGAGGCTGCAGGGGCATGTTCTATACACCAAAACTGCTTCATTAAGCTAAAGTTGTTCAGGTGACTATAGTGTCCCTTTAACGTGACAAAATAAACAAATAACGAAAATAAACAAATACCGCTGCAATCCCGGGAAGCATGGGCAGAAAAGCGAAGAAGCACCGTCCCGACAAGCCCCGGATGGGAATGGATATAGGAGATATGCTCCGGCAAGTACAAGAGGCGGCAAGGCTAAAGATGGCCGACTACCTGGAGGAAGTCACAGAATCCTCAGACGAGGACCCGCTCTTTGGGGAGCCTGAAGACCCAGCACCGCGGGCGCCTGCACCACGAACCCAACGGAGCCCAGACACTCAGCCAGTCACGATGGGGGCACTGAAGGACCTACTCACAGGCCTCCAGAAGACCATCCAGGCTGATGTAGCCTCCCTACGCACAGACATCTCGGGCCTAGTGGGACGGCTGAGCAATCTCGAGACATCCTCAGATGAACAAACACGGAGGATTGAGACACGCCAGGTCAAAGGCCTCCAGCAGCAACAAACTAACACAGACCAGAGGTTTGCCACCATAGAAGACCAGAGACGGCGCAAAAACCTCAAGATAAGAGGTATACCTGAAGAAACCCCAGTGGCCAAACTTCCCCACCTGGTAAGACGCCTACTAGTATCATTGCTCACACCCAGATACGCGAAGGCCGTCGACCTAGACGGAGTATTCCGCATCCCTAAACCGAAAACGGCCCCGGCGGCTGCCTCCAGAGACTTAATAGTGCGCTTTCAAAACGTGAAGGATAAATTGGCGGTATTGGCGGCACTCCAAGGATCCTCCCAATACCCGTTCGAAGACATGAGGCTATCATTCTATGCAGACATCTCGGGGAACACCATGATGTGGAGGAAAACGCTCCAACCATTCACCACACTTCTCAGAGACCGGAATATAAAGTACTCCTGGAGGACACCCCGGACTCTCTTGGTTACCCATGGAGGCTCCAACTATCCGATACATGAGTTGCCCAAAGCGGACGCCCTACGGGAAACTCTTGGCCTCACCCGGGACAGCCCAAACCCCCGCAGAAGGGGATCATGGACCCAGCTATCAGGACCCAGCGATCAGGACCCAGCGATGACCCACAGGTGGGATCCCACCAAAGTTACCCCTTTCGTCCCACAACAAGCGGAAACCAGTGCCTACGCGGCCACCACTACTTGAGACTGTCCATAACCCGACGAGCTCAGTGTGCTCGCCAAAACGGGACTGTAGCTTACCGGTCCTACTAGACTGGTTTGTTGTTTTATTTTACAAAGTTTCACATGATGACTAATATGTTGCTTTTGTTTTAAGTGCTGTCCACCCTATGCCCAACACACCCTACAAGCCCAAGGCCCCAGCTGACGAGCAAACTGCTGACTAGTAAAATATCAGATATAAAATGTATCTAACTCTAGGACCCAGACTTGGCTCCTTCAGCCATGATGTCTCTCCTCTTTGAAAAATCAAAAACCCTGGCATATAGCCCACCTGAGACCGGGCTCTGCATCTGCCACGCGGCAACTACTCGCATGCTTACATACAAGCCACTAGTGGGTCATAATGCAGGGTCATGGGTATCACAGAACGAGAGAGCAGATATGCCGTGTTTTGTTTTAAAACTCTGTAATGATGAATGTTCTTTACCTGCATTAACACACACAGCTAGATACATCCAATTCAAGGTGTATATAATATTGAGAAATTTGCATGGCCAATAAAAGAGCTAGTGGGAAAACATAAAATTAAAAAAAATGGTACTTTAAATTCGCATACATTTAAACAACTAGCCTGCTCTAAACCCTAGGCGCAATTCGCAAAGCTCCATACATGACTAGCTTAACAAAAACGCTGTTTAATAATAGACTGAGAGTTTCATGTAATATACAGCGGGGACACTCACTATAACCACTAATCCTAAGTTACCGTTACCAGACAATCAATCAAGTAACCCACTACGTCCAACCAGCATGTGCCTAGCCTGTATTATTAGCCAAACATTGTGCGCTTTAGGACACGACAAGCAAATTGTACATCACGGTTTTCCCATAGGCATGCAAGCCTGTCGATCTCACCAGGAGGCCTCAGGCTAGTCACACTAACTCAGTTCACACCATATTGTTAATAGCTTATTTGCTGTATCATTACCTTTTTCATAAAAAAAAAAATGTATGCATATCCAGCTTGCCACAATACTGCTATCATAGATCTATGAAAATTGAGCCTGTCAATGCTGTTGTGGTGACACAGGCGCTGTTGTAACTACCTACATACCAAAAATAAAGAATTAAAAAAACAAAAACAAAAAAAACAAAAGAAGGAAGGTATGTAGAAGAGTATAAAGGTCTAGCGGACAAATGTACAAATGGGTCATTTGGTACATGTGAGTTTACAGAGGAAGAGGTTCTATTTCAAAACCATTTACAGATTTATTTAACCAATCATTATTAACAGTAGTATCCCCATTATAAGATTGAAAATTAGCAAATGTTGTACCCATTCACAAGAAAGGTAGTAGGGAAGAGTCTGGCAACTACAGGCCAGTAAGCCTTACTTCAGTAGTGGGGAAATTGATGGAAATCATGTTAAAGAACAGAATTGTTGAACATCTAAAATCACATGGATTTTAAGATCAGAGACAACATGGGTTTACTACAGGGAGATCATGCCAAACTAATTGGAGATCATGCCAAACTTATCTTATTGATTCTTTTGATTTGGTAACTGAAATAATAGATCAGGGAGGTGTAGTAGACATTGCTTACCTAGATTTCAGTAAGACTTTTGACTGTTCTACATAGAAGGCTCATCCATAAACTGCAATCTTTAAGTTTAGATTCCAATATTGTTGAATGGGTAAGGCAATGGCTGAATGATAGGCAACAGAGGGTTGTAGTCAACGGAGTATATTCGAAGCAAGGTCTAGTTACCCATGGGGTACCTCACAGATCTGTACTTGGACCCATTCTCTTCAATACTTTTATTAGTGATATTGCAGAAAGTCTTGATGGTAAAGTATGTTTTTTTGCTGATGATACTAAAATATGCAACAGGGTTAATGTTCCAGGAGGGATACCCCAAATGGCAAATGATTTTGATAAATTAGAAAAATGTTCAGAGCTGTGGCAACGAACATTTAGTGGATAAGTGCAAGATAATGCATCTTGGACGTAAAAACCCAAGGGCAGAGTTTAAAATATTTGATACCCTACTAACCTCAACATCTGAGGAAAGGGATTTAGGAGTCTTATTTCAGATGACTTAAAGGTAGGCAGACAATGTAATAGAGCAGCAGGAAATGCTAGCAGAATGATTGGTTGTATAGGGAGAGGTATTAGCAGTAGAAAGAGGGAAGTGCTCATGCCATTGTACAGAACACTGGTGAGACCTCACTTGGAGTATTGTACGCAGTAATGGAGACCGTATTTTCAGAAGGATATTGATACTTTAGAGAGAGTTCAGAGAAGGGCTTCGAAAATGGTTAATGGATTGCAGGAAAAAACATACAAGGAAAGGTTAAAGGAACTTAACATGTATAGCTTGGAGGAAAGACGAGACGGGGGGGGATATGATAGAAACATTTAAATACATAAGTAAACACAGTAAAGGAGGAGACTTTATTTAAAAGAAGAAAAACTACCACAACAAGATGACATAGTCTTAAATTAGAGGTGCAAAGGATTAAAAATAATATCAGGAAGTATTACTTTACTGGGAGGGTAGTGGATGCATGGAATAGCCATCCAGCTGAAGTAGTATAGGTTAACACAGTAAAGGAGTTTAAGCATGCGTGGTATAGGCATAAGGCTATCCTAGACTTAAGATAAGGCCAGAGACTAATTAAAAGTATTTTGAAATCTGGGCAGGCTAGATGGGCCAAATGGTTCTTATCTGCCGTCACAGTCTCTGTTTCTATGTTTCTATGTTTCTATATATTGTTTAGTGTTGCCATATCTACTGGTACTGTTCAAAAATAATAATAATACTGAATAAATAATACAAGCATGTACAGCTCTTTTATTTTAATGTATGAGATTCCATGTCATATGTGTTGACACTCTTTTACATTTTTCAAGTTCCTGAAAAGCACTCTGAATGCTAAAAGCATTTTTGTTTTTTCATTCTGTCACATTCAAACAACATCTCATTATCCACATGACGATTGTTATAGCTTATATTAATGTCACGTGAAACCCCCTTATTTTTAAAATTAACTTATATCTCTGACTTCAATCACCTTCCTTATAAGAACACGCATGTAATGACTTTCTAACAGTAAATATACTTGAAATAGATAAGAAAGAGAGACCACATGTGCAGACTGGCACAGAGATGACAAAGATGTTATTCATTTCTCACTCTGTAAATCACTTCCCCAAACTTTTGCAATTCATAAATGTGAACTACAAGATTTATACTGGAAAATGTTATATGTATTTTAGTTATTATTTAATTCTTTTGTAGAATTTAATATATATAGCACTGTTGATGTATTAAATTTGACAGATAATATCTTCATCCTGTGTAAATTAAGTTGCACACTGGAAAATTTGATTGTCTGATTTTTGATAAATACTGCATGAATCCAGATTATTCCAATTGATTTAACAGGGAAAGCTGTAGCCTTAGGGTTCCTGGAACACTCTGCAACCAGAGGGCTCACACCCATGTTCAATTTCTCTATTCCCCAACCAATCCATTCAGTGAACAAGGCAACTAAGGCATCTATATTCATGTATTTTTTTATCAAAGAACTACTAACATTGTATTTATGAGTAGGCTGACCAGGTTTTGGTTTAAGGCAGAAGATTTTTGGATGTGTTGTGATCTGTATATATTTTTATTAATTAATTTTATTTACTTATATCTTACCCTGTCAGGAAACCTCTATGGATTTAAGATTGTTGCACACTGAACCCCCAGTTCCTTTACTCTAGTACCATCGCATTGTAGTCACTGCACAGAGTCAGATGAAAATACACTTGCTTCTTTTATAATTGATAGACAATGTTTACATTTGTATGGTGTGTCTTTAAGTAGTTATCTACCCAAGTTTGTGTGTCTAAGAATGTGTTTTGCATGTATGTGCATCAAATTATGTAATCGCTTGTGTGTGTATATACTGAAATATATGTGTGTTTCTGTGTATGGTTGGCTATGCATATGTGAGTGTGTGAGTATAGCAAGCATTCATGCATCTGTGTGTGTGTGCCTAGGTTTGTAAATGTATGACTTAAACAGAAATCTATGTATTTTTGTGTACAAACACAAATTTACATATATTGAAAAAAGCATGACACTCTCCTGACACAAAACAACAAAATAACGCAGCCTAGGTGCTAACCTGCAAAAAATATATACAAATAAATGTAGAGGGTGCACTCAAAGTTCTTCTTAGTTATAAGTAATTAATGTTACATCAGCAAAATTACAAAAAAGTGCATTTCAACCCTACAGGTCTTTTTCATGATTTTGAAAAAGGCTCGTAGGGTCGAAACATCGATCATCCACATTTTTGTCATTTTGTTTGAAAAACATTAAACCATTTATACCTAAGAAGACCTTTGAGTGCACCCTCTACATGTATTTATATAAAATGTACTGTGTTCACATACTGTATTTCCTGATCAATCATGTCAGCATTTACTCATGGGGTTAGCTCCTCCCCTTACAGCAGAAAGGACAGGAAATAGAACTCTGAAACTGGTATAAATAGATCCTCCCCCTTCCCATTAGGCAGTTTCCTACTCAGGTTGCACAACAGTCTCTAATAAATTTGATTGTTGTTTGGCATAATCTGTACTATTTACGTTTATCTTTAAATGTAGGTACTGACGTGGTTGGCCTACATTGCCTACTTATAATTTAGTAGTTGCCACAAATTCCACGGTTCATACCGATATTTATTTTTTCCTCAACTAATCTGTATATGATTCTTTTTGCCTTTGCCTAGTAATGTTATTGGTTTATACCTCTCCTGTAACTGATCATTACTGTATCAATTCATCCACGGTGTGTAGTATTGTTGTGAGTCTGATTTTGCAATTTATATTCATTGTTTCAGTGTTTTTTATAACCGGCTCTTATTTCTCTACTAGGCTCTGCCTCTTTCTGACAGGCAGATATTGATTTGTTTCCTGTATCTACAGGTAAGTAGTTCACTAGGCAAGAGGACACAATGTGAATTGTCTTTAATAAATACATCCAGAAGGTAGTGGGATTTTCAGTGTAATTCTCCCCCTGTTAAATAGCATGGTGTGACTGTTCTCATCCAACAGTGTCTGATTGTTCCAGGATGATTTCTGGAAGTTAAGCCTTTGTCAAGGTTCTGATTTGATGATGCCATCCATTTGGTTTTGAATTTATATCAGAGAAGGACATTATCCTTTCTTGTTGACATAATAGATCTACAATTTCTAGGTTCTCTAGCCTTGTTCCTTCTCTAGACTAGGCTATCAGGGCCTTAATGCCTTTTTGGCTCTATATTTATTCAGGATATTTCAGACATTTGAATGCCAGGAGGTTGCTGACCTTGCAGCCTCTAGGGTAAATTAACTTGTCTGAGCAGATTTTAGGACAATATCCTATTGATTACGTGATTGGCTTTTTTAAAGTCTTCTAAAGTTTATGCAGCTCAATAATGGTTTTATAGCTATTAGCTGTTTTTGAACTTTGTCCCTCCCTCGATATATACTGCTTGGGTATTCCCCATGAGTAAATGCTGCCATGATTGATCAGGAATAAGGAAAATAGTTTCATACTTACCGTAATTTTCTTTTCCTGATCATTATTAATGGCAGCATTACGTTCCCACGCATATACTATAAGAGTTGTGAAGCTAGTTACAAAGACTGCCTGATGGGAAGGGGGAGGATCTATTTATACCAGTTTCAGAGTTCTATTTCCTGTCCTTTCTGCTGTAAGGGGAGGAGCTAACCCCATGAGTAAATGCTGCCATGAATAATGATCAGGAAAAGAAAATTACGGTAAGTATGAAACAATTTTCCTTAATACTTGTGAATTCACAGACACTATACAAATTCCATGTACATTTGCAGGGGATGTGTGTAAGTTATGATTGTTGAAATATAATGAGATGGCGCATGGCTTGGTGTAGCAAAAAAAAAGAGAAAAGTACTATTATACATTTTCCCAGAAACAAGATAGTTGATAGTTAGCAACATTGAGCAGTTTCTGATGGGATTAAAAACAACAAACAATTAAAGGATCACTATAGGGTCAGGAACACAAACATGTATTCCTGACCCTATAGTGTTAAAACTACCATCTAGCCCCCGTGGGCCCCTCATGCCTCCATAAATATAGAAAAAGCTTACCGTATTCAAGCCTGAAGCTGTAGATCTGCATAGGATTGGCAGAGACTGACAAGGAGGCAGATCAGGGGCAGAGCCAGCATGATTCAAACACAGCACTGGCCAATCAGCATCTCCTTATAGTTATGAATTGGATCAATGAATCTCTATGAGGAAAGTTCAGAGTCTGTATGCAGAGGGAGAAGACAGTGAATGTTTGGATGCATTTTAGGCAGCCATGACCCAGGAAGGATCTCTAACAGCCATCTAAGGAGTGGCCAGTGAAGTTTTCACTAGGCTGTAATGTAAACACTGCACTTTCTCTGAAAAGACAGTGTTTACAGCAAAAAGCCTGAAGGTAATGATTCTACTTACCAGAACAAATTCAATAAGCTGTAGTTGTTCTGTTAACTATAGTGTCCCTTTAAGTTAAGTAGGGGATTCACTGAGGAGCAGTGAAAGAGGCAAAAAATGGATACCCAGTACATCTAAAAAGTAGGATATGTCCTTATCACAAGTACAAGGGTGAGATTTTATTATAACTGAGCATGTGGTTCCTAACTTCCACCTGGGCATTGCTATTTCTAATTATGTTGTGATTTAGATAATCAAATGTGAAGACTTTATATTCTATTGAGTAATAAATCACTTCAGTAGCAGTGATATGCCAAGGTTCTACCATTACAGTGGAAATCTGTAATATTTGTAATATCTTTAAAGATACAATGGTATTCTAAACTTTCAGATCAATACATATGATTATTCTTTAGTTCATTATTATTTTAGGTTGTATCAATCTCTCCTGGAATACTGTCTCATGCATACGCATTGATTTCACTGAGGCACTACAATTTTCAATTGTGTTGTGGTTTTGTATACAAAAGCCTGATTATTTAATCATTATTAATCACGTCACTTATAACATAAATGATGTAGGAAGCCACAAGTAAAGTAATTTTTTAAAATGTATTATCTTACAGCATGTATTGAACACATGTCCATTGGTTGCATACTACTCCATGTTTTTTAAATTATTTTAATGTCTCTTGAGTAAAATTGCAAATAACTTGTGAGTTTTTTAACTTACTAAGTATAAACATTTTACACCATACATGTTGATTCACTATGCAGTGTAAGGATGCATGATGCGTGCTATCACATATTACAGGATGGCTTCTGAGCATAACTAAGCTCTGCCAGTGGATCTATTCCCCTGGCTTAAGTGCTAATAAACAGTGCAAAGAAAAACTGTATAACAACAAAGTTAAAATACAGTGTAGGGTGCCACTTCACAAGCAGAGTGGGGTATATACAGTGGTGTATTTTGGATTTGTGCTGCCCTAGGCACGACTAAATTCGGGCACCCCCAAAATCTAAATTTGCCCCCCAATTCGTGTCAAGGCCATTTTTTTGACTGACAGACACATGTCCTCATTGATACATGCACTGATATACACTCACTGACAGATACACAGTCATTGGCACACACTGTTTAACCAACACACACTTTCACTGACAGAAACCCACTGACACACCCACTCACTGACACACACTCACTGACAGGCACACACTCTCAGATACACATAAAATGACATACACACACTGACACACACTCACAGGCACACCCATTCTCACTCACAGACACACACTGACAGCTACACTCACTCACAGTAAGGGGGACAGCCTCAGAACACGAGGCAAACAAGGCATTTGTCTGGGAGCTTGGGGTGGCATTTTTTGGCACCCCCCTGAAAGTGCCGCCCTAGGCAAATGCCTTGTTTGCCTTTTGGTAAATACATCCCTAGGTATATATTTACCAACTGGAAGCCGAGCCAGTGGAACTCACATGAAAATAGAAGGACAAAAAATCATAGTGCAAAAGCTTTAATTAACAATAAAAAAGACATGGATAAATGGAACACTCACAAATGAGGTAGCACAATTGAAAAAATCTTATTTTTTTTCAGTTGTGCCACTACATTTGTGAGTGTTGTTTTTTTCTTTTTGCAATTTGAAAAACCATGACTGCCCATGTTCATTTTGACCCAGGGATTCTCATATGTTCTTGCCATGTCTCCCCCCACCCCCTCTTTAAAAAATGCCATTCTTCTGAGCTCTTTACTTAATTTGAGTCCCTAAGGCCTAGGAGATGCTAAGTTTCCTGTGCCATTTATTTAATTTACTAATTTGCTTCCATAACAGTAAATAAGATGTCCATGCTAACCACACCTTTTTAATGGGGCCCTGGTCCCATATATTTAATGTATGGGTTTACTATAAAACACTTGCACTCTGAATGGATCACTTTACTAATTGGAGTTAGTACCGGTTAATGGATATCAATATTGGCATATTTTTTTCTATAATGCCAATTTAAACCCTTAAAATCCTTAGTAAATATAGGTGATAATGTTTTTACACCTAATGTATATGGGTATTAGCCTTTTGAATTGGCTGCTCTCAAATCTACTCAGAAACTTAAACATATGTAATGTATTTCCTATTGTGTTATATTTATATGTGAAGCATTTCTTTATTCTTTAAAAGTAGTCATTTGTGATCTTATTTTTCAAGTAATTCAAACTATGGTAGAAAATGGATTTATAGTCACGAGAGTGCATTTATGGCCACAACTATGCAAGACAGACCTCCAGTGAAACTCGATTTCTCATCTTTTGACAGTAGGATTTCTCACCCATTCATTAACTTAGATAAAATATATATTCTGCAAAAATCTATTTCATCCGTCAAAGCAATTTACTAGTGATAAAACAATAAAATGTCCTGTGTACAATAGGCTCAACATAGCTACGAAAACAAACTAAGAAATGTACTTTTTGATACCCCCCTTCCTTTCTGTAACCCCATCCCTTGTTTCCCAAAAAAACTTCTACAAATCCCTTTATAACCATACCCCTCGGGACAATGACAAGATGGGCCTTGGGCAGACTAGATGGGCCAAATGGTTCTTATCTGCTGTCACATTCTATGTTTCTATGACAACACAACCGACTCAATAGAGGCCATACACACGCACCTCAACAAAATAGACCTGCCAAAACTGAATCCGACAGCAATAGCAACCCTGGGAGGGGAGATCACAGCTGACAAGATCGACCGTGCCATCTCCAACCTAAAAGCACACAAAGCCCCTGGACTGGATGGATTTCAGGGGGGCTACTACAAAACTCACAGAAAGGAACTGGTACCATACATGATGACCTGGTTTAACTACTTAATGGGGGAGGGCGCCCTGACCCCGAAATGTCCACACTACATACCCTGAACACTACAGGCCCATATCACTGATCAACCACGACGTCAAGATATTAGCAAAGATTCTAGAGGAGAGACTGTCCCCACTACTGACAAGCCTGATTCACGTCAGGTGGGCTTCATCCCTGGCTGCCAACTCTTCGAAAACACCATACATAACATAGACCTAATTTGGAAACAGGCCACCACACGTACACCAATACATCCTATCCCTAGACGCCGAAAAGGCTTTTAACAGGGTGAGATGGATCTACCTGTTTAAAGTCCTAAAGCACCTAAAATTCCCTGAGATGTAAATCATGACTATTCAAGCTATGTACACAGACATAAAGGCACAAAGGCTCCTCTCTGCTCCCTGTAGTGATGCTGGGGCTAGAATGACATAATGGTTGAGAGAAAAAGGAGAGCAAGGAACACTGCCTATAAAGTATACGTGTGTCCAGAAAAATTAAATTAAAGTAAAAATAAAAAATATATTTATTGGTGAACAGGATACAAAGTGATTATTTCGTATATCCACTCCTAAACCGTCTGTATAAGTACATACAGGGGCATACGGAAGTGCTATGCAGAAATAAAAAAAGGTTTAAAAACGAAAATTAGAGCTCGCAGACACCGGGGAACCGCGGCCGCAGGAGGAGAACGAGGTCTCTAAACGTCACCTTTTTTGACACTACCCTTTTAAATCATGGTGGAATACTATTCTATTTTAGGAGTTAATAAGAACGCCTCAGCAGATGACATTAAAAAAGCATACCGCAAGTTAGCCCTAAAGTGGCATCCAGATAAAAATCCAGACAATAAGGACGAAGCTGAGAGGCGTTTTAAAGAAGTCGCGGAAGCATATGAAGTATTATCCGATGCTAAAAAGAGGGATATCTATGACCGATATGGAAAGGAAGGATTAACCAACAACGGAGGTGGTGGTGGTGGTGGAAGTCATTTTGACAATCCGTTTGAATTTGGATTCACATTCCGTAGTCCTGATGATGTCTTCAGGGAATTTTTTGGAGGAAGAGATCCATTTTCGTTTGACTTATTTGATGATCCATTTGATGACTTCTTTGGTAATAGGAGAGGACCCAGGGCACCCAGAAATAGACCTGCTGGAGGCCCCTTTTTCTCTGCTTTTGGTGGTTTCCCTAGCTTTGGAGGGGGCTTCTCTCCATTCGACACAGGCTTTACGTCTTCATTTGGTTCAATCGGACATGGCGGCTTCACTTCATTTTCCTCTTCGTCATTTGGAGGATCAGGAATGGGTAACTTCAAATCTGTATCAACCTCAACCAAAATGATTAATGGCAGGAAAATAACCACAAAGAGAATTGTTGAGAACGGACAAGAACGAGTCGAAGTTGAAGAAGACGGGCAGTTAAAGTCCTTAACAATAAATGGTAAGGAGCAGATGCTACGCTTGGATAACAAGTAAAATCAACGCACGCATGTATCAGAAATATTAACCTAAAACAAGCGCCATTTGTGGATTATCAGGAACATTTTTGAAGATTTCAAAAGGAACTGTTCAGAGTTTCTGCACTCTAAGCTAAGATATAATAAAGAAGCTTGTTTGAGTTTCTGATATTTAGCAGATTCTCAGTTCTATTTGGGGACCACGTTCATAGAACATTTTTTTTTTTTTCTTATGTCTTAATATCGTAATTATCTGTATGCACTTTTAAAGTAGCCTTTCTAATTGCCAGATGTTTGCTGTAACAGTATAGTACGCATTGCTCTGGCAGTTGAAGGATTAAGCGGAGGTGAACTGTGATATTTCATAAGTGGTTGAGCAGATCGTCCACTAACAGCATGACTTTTGTGGTTTTCTTTTTTTTTTTCTTTTTTCTTTTATATTTTTCAAATTTTGTTTAAAATGTGATGAAAGTGATAACTGTCCAAACTGCTATAAAGTTGACTTTCCCAGTGAACCTTTTTCCAGCAAAAACTCCTGCATTTCAGATTTCAAAAAATTGCGTGTAGACGCCAGCACGTGTAGTTTAATAATTTTTGAACGCTGTTAAAAACTGTAATTCCACCAAACAAGATAAAGGAAAGACCATTCTTTTCAGTAATATTTGTTCATTTTTGTTGTTTGCTAAAAAGTTGGACGTGAATAAATGCTGACGTTTGTAGTGCAAAAAAAAAAAAAAAAAAAAAAAAAAAAAAAAACGAAAATTAACAGCATTTGAAACACAGCTATTCTTAAGTTAATCTTTGCAATGTCTATATTGTCACGACTGGTAGTACTTTCAGCAGTTCGTACAACTATAGAAAAATTGCTGTCTATAGCTGTGGTCAGCTTAAGTTAATCTTTGCAATGTCTATATTGTCACGACTGGTAGTACTTTCAGCAGTTCGTACAACTGTAGAAAAATTGCTATCTATAGCTGTGGTCAGACGGCAGGAGACAGTATTATCAGAGTGATGTCTCTGCCGTTGTGATTAGTCTCAATGCTGTCCTAGAGTTATAGAGTACTGTCTATAACTGTGGTCACAAAGCAAAAGACAGTGCTGTCTGAGTAGTGTCTCTATTGTAGTGACTAGCAATGTCTCGATGTAGTTTGTCAGGTCGCAAAAGATATATTATCTGTAGCAGTAGTTAGGACAGGAGACAGGTGCTGTCTAAATGCTGTCTTAGAGTTATACTGCACCGCAAGCTATGGTCGAAGTATCTCTTATTTCTGAGCTGCTGACTCCTCCGGGTAGTGAATATTGTAAGTCACCCTAAAATTAGTAAGGAGAAAAGACAGATAGGAAGATATATATATCTCTGTTCCTTCAAGGGCACCTACCAGATAGGAGAGCTAACTACAGAGAATAGAAAGGTACAGGAGGAGAGAGTTATAGATGAATCACAGGTTAGTCGGATAATAAATACTAACTGTGCCTTCAAGGGCACCTCCCTTTAACCCCTTAAGGACACATGACATGTGTGACATGTCATGATTCCCTTTTATTCCAGAAGTTTGGTCCTTAAGGGGTTAAAACAACTCACTAGCTTGCGTCTAAATGGTTAAAGTATAACCAGTGTAACAGTGTAAAGTCTTATCAGACTGACCCTCCCGATTCACCCACAGCCTATATATGGTTGTCGTTTCGGAATCCGAATATTTGAGAAATATTAACTGCTAGTGCAGAGAGGAATATTAGGAGGGAACAGAAAACACCCCGACGCGCGTTTCGCCGGTAAGGCGGCTTCTCAAGGGGAACGAGATCATTTTCCAGCGGGCTATTAAATAGGGCGCCCAAACCTTTAATTGAAGTCACAAGAACGCCGACGTCATCAATTAGTTCTGACGAAAGACGGTGGTCCGGAGGAACCATTCCCCTCCGTCTTTATTGTGTTTGCAAAGTTTCACAGAAAGTGAAACAAATATGTCGGCATGTATCCAGTAAATGGATACACAGTGTAGGAGAATAGGTGGCATGTTCAAAGTGGGTGACATGTAAAAGAAAATTTTATTACATGTACATTTTACTGTCAGAGACAATTCAGATTATTAGACTACTCTCCAAAGTGTTGGCAAAATATTCATATTTGTTTAGCATAATAAGCGATACTAAAAAACTTAAGCAGGGAATACTGGATCTGTTCCCTTATGTTGGATGCTATTATGTGTTGTGATGGACATATATATACGGATCTATAGTATATGTCCAGTATGTAACATATATATGAATATATCAGTAGACGTTCATATAGTGTTGACGATTTCTGCAATATCTGGTGATTAGAAAAAGTATTAATACTCAAGAAACATTAAAGATAGTTGATAGACAATTATTATTATGATATGTATATGTATTTGTTTATTATTTGTGAAGTGCCAGCCATGATGACAGAGAGAGCTTTGGTTAGAGAGAGAGAGAGAGAATCTCTCTGAGTATGGGAACTAGATGTAGCTAATGTATGAAGGGTGTATAGTTAAACTCCTCGTTGAGTCCCTGGGGGGCGAGGGTTCTGAAGGAATATATCCATTTAGATTCTTTTTGTAGTAATTGTTGATTGAAGTTCCCTTTCCTAGGGTTAGGAATCAGCTTCTCAATAGCCTGGAATTTTAGATTATCAGTATTACCCTGATGAAAATTTATGACATGTTTTGCCACAGGGGTTGGTGTGATGATATTCTTTACAGAGTTGATATGCTGAAGGATCCTTCGACGAAAAGGTTGGATGGTTTTGCCAATGTACTGGATGTCACATGAACATGTGATCAAATATATTACACGGGTGGTACTGCAATTGACCAATGCATTGGTTTTAATGATAATCTTTGATTGCGTGGAAGTAGTTGACTTGGAAGGGGTAATGAACGGGCAGGCTTTACAGTGGCCACACCTGTATGTACCCTTTGTATTCGCGCGTCGGGGTGTTTTCTGTTCCCTCCTAATATTCCTCTCTGCACTAGCAGTTAATATTTCTCAAATATTCGGATTCCGAAACGACAACCATATATAGGCTGTGGGTGAATCGGGAGGGTCAGTCTGATAAGACTTTACACTGTTACACTGGTTATACTTTAACCATTTAGACGCAAGCTAGTGAGTTGTTTTAAAGGGAGGTGCCCTTGAAGGCACAGTTAGTATTTATTATCCGACTAACCTGTGATTCATCTATAACTCTCTCCTCCTGTACCTTTCTATTCTCTGTAGTTAGCTCTCCTATCTGGTAGGTGCCCTTGAAGGCACAGAGATATATATATCTTCCTATCTGTCTTTTCTCCTTACTAATTTTAGGGTGACTTACAATATTCACTACCCGGAGGAGTCAGCAGCTCAGAAATAAGAGATACTTCGACCATAGCTTGCGGTGCAGTATAACTCTAAGACAGCATTTAGACAGCACCTGTCTCCTGTCCTAACTACTGCTACAGATAATATATCTTTTGCGACCTGACAAACTACATCGAGACATTGCTAGTCACTACAATAGAGACACTACTCAGACAGCACTGTCTTTTGCTTTGTGACCACAGTTATAGACAGTACTCTATAACTCTAGGACAGCATTGAGACTAATCACAACGGCAGAGACATCACTCTGATAATACTGTCTCCTGCCGTCTGACCACAGCTATAGATAGCAATTTTTCTACAGTTGTACGAACTGCTGAAAGTACTACCAGTCGTGACAATATAGACATTGCAAAGATTAACTTAAGCTGACCACAGCTATAGACAGCAATTTTTCTATAGTTGTACGAACTGCTGAAAGTACTACCAGTCGTGACAATATAGACATTGCAAAGATTAACTTAAGAATAGCTGTGTTTCAAATGCTGTTGATTTTCGTTTTTAAACCCTTTTTTTATTTCTGCATAGCACTTCCGTATGCCCCTGTATGTACTTATACAGACGGTTTAGGAGTGGATATCCGAAATAATCGCTTTGTATCCTGTTCACCAATAAATATATTTTTTATTTTTACTTTAATTTAATTTTTCTGGACACACGTATACTTTATAGGCAGGGTTCCTTGCTCTCCTTTTTCTCTCAACCAAATTCTATGTAGGGTTAACCCCTTCACTGCCTAGATATACTTTCACACCAGGCTCTCTCTTTTTTGTAGAATGACATAATATTCCGGCTCCTGGCATTATTAAACAGCATGCATGGCATATCTATGGCAAAATCATAGGCTCATCTCAGTGAGCACCGCGCATGTGCCCACATTCTCAATCCTCCTCTATGAGAAGCATTGGATTGGCCTGTTATCCTGGGGGATAACATAATACTAGGTGGAGGTCGCGGCAGGGGGGAATTACAAGGGGCATCAGGACTGTAGCGTTAGGAATACAGATATGTTCCTTTAACTAGAAGCCAGGACGCGATATTAACAGCCAGATGAAATTCATATTTTTTTTTGGCTCACTTTTTATTTAATTTGTAACGCACATGAACCAAAAACATTTCCTGTAAAAAAAGGCTCACACTGTAAATGCATTCTTCACCCTGTGATTAGCCTTAGCAATCTATTAAACTGTGATTCTGTGCTGTGCCGGATACATAATGATACTTAGTGGCAGTCTTTAAGTGGTGGCAGCTAGTAGTACCCTGCTGCTACTGGTAAAACATGTTCTCTAATGTTTTTGATAATATTAAGACTGTGTGCTAAAAAGGTACATTTAATAGTACATTAATGTTAGTAATATTACCAAGCCAAATATATAATTAATATGTAAACATTCATCATTTCAGTTGTTACCAGGAAAAAGAAAAACAAATGAAACTACACTAACAGAGATTTTGATACAAATTTAATATTATTTTAGTGCATTTTTTGTTATTTCCACAAAGGAAAGTATACTTATTCTAAAGTAGGTCAGAAAATTATAAAATGGAACAGACAGTGGGTAGCATAGCAATTCATGCAATTACAAGCCCTGTCTGCACTGCTTTTATCTGTTCCTGGAACTGAGTGAATATGTCACATGTAATTCTTGCTTTTTCTAGTATAGATTTTGGCAGCAATAGCCAGTTTCTTGTGAGAATTCCTGCAATGTGGAAAATATATTGTTATGCTACCCTCATGACCAGCCGTTTGTCCAGTGGCTTAATTTTAAACGTTAACAGAATTTAAAAAAAATCAACATACTTTCAGTACCGAATTCAGATATAGATATCCACAGAAGGTAGAGTATAAAACAATGTATTTATAGGGCAATAAAACAAAACAAAACAATAAAAATAATTAGATAAGGCATGGACCCAGGATGGAATAGTAGAATCATGCCTGATGTGGAATTCTATCAGAACACTGAAACCATGTGGCTAATTTCCATATGCCCCACCTCCTCTTACAGTTGCAATGCGTCAATTATAGAATAATAAGGCAAAAATGTGATTCTTTGTTGAATTTGCATATGCCAACCCACAATCCCTTGCAGTAGTAACATCACTGGAAATGTGATATTTCTGTGGGAAAGCACATGGCTTGACTGGTGTTCAGATCTCTGTTTAGCAATGTATTGACATATATATATATATATATATATATATATATATATATATATTCCCACAAGTGTGCGTATGTGGTGCAGTGTATCTATAAGGGATGTGGTGTCTATAGGAGATACAGACTTAGTGACCATGTCACATCACCCTCAATCACCCCCACACACAAACTCAGTAACCACGTCACAGTCACCACCTCCCCCCACACACAGTCACCCGGTCACAGTCACTCCACAAACACAAATACAGTAATCTGTCACAGTCACTCACTCCCTCCACACACTAATTCATCCTGTCACATAATCCCCCACCTCCAGACACACACTCAGTCATCCTGTCACATCACCTCCCTCACGAACACTCAGTCACCCTGTCATAGTCACCCACCTCCTCCACACACTTAATCACCCTGTCATAATCACTTGCCAATTCCTGATGACTACCAGTTCCATTCTAAAGTGGAACTTACTAAACAATGTAGACCTATTGATGTATTCTTTTCAGATGTGTTTATTGATGCTTTTATAAATATGTCTGTAATTGTTTAAAACGTTTCAGAACAGTTTTTTCAATTTTCCAAAATTACTGCTTTCTTAAAGGTACTGTTTGCACTCAAGCATTAATTGACAATCTTATTTTTCTGCTGTCTTAATTAACTTAATTATAGAACAAATGGAATTGGAAGCTATCAAACTGCAATAAATATTCTCTATATCCAGGAACTTAAATTCTATGTGCAGTAGACAATTTTTTTCTGTGTGAAATATATTTCTTCACCATGATTGCTCCATTCCCTTTTAACATTCTGAACAAATTTCCTTGTAACATGAATCTAACTGGGAAACA
This sequence comes from Pelobates fuscus, assembly GCF_036172605.1. Taxonomy (NCBI): domain Eukaryota; kingdom Metazoa; phylum Chordata; class Amphibia; order Anura; family Pelobatidae; genus Pelobates; species Pelobates fuscus. The sequence continues at coordinate 171,921,465 of NC_086318.1, read as the reverse complement.
TCACTCACAGCTCTAGTGGCAACGGTCCAAAAAAGCATACAGAAAAATAATCTTCCTTGCCCTTCAGTGTTTTATTCAGGGCAATAGGAGCACCCTTGTTCTGACATTTTACTGTGAGTAATTGGTGCTCTTAGAATTTATTATTTCTATCTTCCATTACTTTGGTTGAGTTCAAGCAGGGGAGAAAGAAGAATGCACATTCAAACTCCTTTGCTGCATAATTAAACAGTAGTTCACATCTTAACCAGGGGATTTTTACCTTTCTCTCCTGCAGCAGTTCCATATCTCTAAATAACTCAGTACCAGCGACTGCTAACCTTGGTACCCTTGATGGGTGTGATGCTCAACCAGACTTTACTGTGCTACTGATAGCCATGTTTCTTCTGTATGCATATAGACAGGCACAATGATTCTGCTGCATGGAATATAAGATCTATATTTACATATATAGTTCATTATCACCTTAAATCTATTTTACAATGAAATATGTTTACCACATTCTTACAACATAATAATACATTATATAAATATGTCAACAGTGTTGTCTATATATTGGTGGATACATCAATATTATGATTTTGCTTATAATGTTATTTTTTTCTCTTGAACTTTTTTTCTTTTTGCATTACAAAGGAAACTAAAAAGCAAAACGGAAAATTGTATGATAAAATGACAAAGGAAAGCAAGTAACATCTGGTCAACAAAAGATCTAATACAACTAATTCTCAAAACTACCATAAAAACAGAAATATAAGATGAAAATATTTAGTCCAGATATATGTGAACATGTGATTTCGACTGTCATCATTTGGGGTTTTCATGAGCTGTCCTGTAAGCCATAATCATCGCACTTATGACAAATCACGGCTTGAACTATCTTGCTTTGCGTGTAATGCGTCTATCTCATATATTAGTTTCCCCTTTTACATGCATTACTGAAATAAATGAACTTTTGCACCATATTCTAATTTTTCGAGTATCACCTGTATATTACATAAATACAATGGTTTGCTAGACCAAGTCTTGTCTACACAGAACAACCTATTACTAACTAATGTAAGTTATACAGTCTGAATGTAAAGATGGCTCTTTGTTCCTGAAGTTATTGGGTTGATGCCCCCTTTTTGCCCTTCGACCATCTATACATTTCCTCTCCCAGACTCCCACCTTCTCTTAATGATCATAGGGATGGTTACAGATAGAGAGATATATAATTAGACATGCTGCTACAAATGTCTTGAGAACCCTATCCATTGCTGAGAGATTTTAATACTTTGGCATTGCCTGCCCTGCAGATTCACAATGACAACTGGTGCAGAACTCTGTTACACAACACAAGCTAAATCATCCCCAGCCCTACCTCTACTCCTCTCCTAGCTTCCACAACACTGAGTGCTGTAAGACCAGCCCATAAAACTGTTCACTAAGGCTCTAACCAGGTGCTCATTTCATGGCCTCAGCCCGGTCAAACTTAATTTGCCAATTTCTAGGGCTAGGTACATTGTATTAATTTTTATCCCAAGTATGATCAAGTGATGCTGCACATGAAATCTGCATTCTAATGGACCTCACTACCTGGAACTCTACAGGCTTAATATTTAAATTATTACACACAGAGCAGGCAGTTTCTATGTATTACACACAGAGCAGAGGGTGTCTCTGTATTACGCACAGAGCAGGGGGTGTCTCTGTATTACGCACAGAGCAGGGGTTGTCCCTGTATTACGCACAGAGCAGGGTGTGTCATTGTATTACGCACAGAGCAGGGGGTGTCTCTGTGTTATGCACAGAGCAGGGGGTGACTCTGTGTTACGCACAGAGCATGGGGTGTCTGCAGAGAGAGCTCCACGGTGAGGGACGGTCACTTAAATGGTGACAAGGGAGCTATTGCTATATACATATTTGTGTTCCTAAAGGCTGCCGGTAGACACAACTCTTTGACTGAAGCACATCTGCACAAGGTCTTTCTATATTTCTACTTGTATTCACAGTGTCACCACTGATACCCCACTCACATTAAAGTGATACAATGTAACTGCCTGTTATAGATGCTTTGCTGCAAATGTATCTATTGCACACCAAGGATGCATGGTACTGTTGGTGGGAACGTGGTGTTATAACGGTCTACTCAATAAAGAGAGAATTGCAGGGAATTGCGATGGGAATCAGGGGGCTGCACCCACCTGAACATGCATAAATGGGGTGCTGCTGGAGGCCAATATATACAATACACAATTGTGATGGGAATGTCAAACTTTAGGTCGAAATAGTGCAGCTGAATGGGAGAATTTTTCCAACTCTGCTACTTTGGCCTTAAGTTTAAAATTACCACCCCAATTCCCTGTAATTCTCTCTTTAGTGAGTAGACCCTGCAATCTGCACTATAAGTAGGCAGAGATTAATTATGTGGGTTGGATATAGTGGGTGGAGCTTTGAGGCAGTGGGTGTGGTAAATTTTCAAGATAGTAATTGATAGCTGTGCTGCAAAGTGTCCCTAGAAATTTCTTTCAAATGTTGGCAACTATGGAGGGGGGACAGTGGCTGCTGTGTGAGAGGTGAAGAGGGGGGTGGGAGTGCTGGGTAGCAGGTCAGAAGCTTCTGGGTTAGAGGGGAAATAGAGGATGCAGAGGGGGAGACAGGGGATGCTGGGTATGAGAGGGGACATGTGGCTGCAAGCTGAGAAGGGATGACAGGGGTCCTGGGTGGGGGGACAGGGCCAGCTGGGAGGGAGGGGGAACCAAGGAATGCAGGGTATGAGAGGGGGAGACATGGGATGCTGGGTGAGAGGGGAAAACAGGAGATGCTGAGTGAGAGGGGAAGACATGTAGTGCTGGGTGAGAGGGGGAACCAAGGAATGCAGGGTATGAAAGGGGGAGACAGGGGATGTTGGGTGAGAGGGAAAAACAGGGGATGCAGGGTGAGAGGGGAAAACAGGGGATGCTGGGTGAGATGGGGTGACAGGGGCTGCAATGTATGAGAGGGGCTGCAGGATAAGAGTGGGGCATGGGCTGCAGGGAAAGAAGGAGGCAGGGGCTGCAGGGAAATAGGGGGGAGGGGCTGCAGAGTGAGAGGGGGTAGGGGCTGCAGGGTGAGGGGGCAGGGGCTGCAGGGTGAGGGGGGCAGGGGCTGCAGGGTGAGATTGGACAGGGGCTGCAGAGTGAGAGGAGAAGACAGGGGCTGGAGGGTGAGTGGGGACAGGGGCTGCAGGGTAAGAGGGGACAGGGGTTGCAGGATAAAAGGGGGGCAGGGGCTGCAAGGTAAGAGGGGGGCAGGGGCAGCAGGGTAATAGGGGGCAGGGGCAGCAGGGTAATAGGGGGCAGGGGCTGCAGGGTAACAGGGGGGGCAGGGGCTGCATAGTGAGAGGGGGTAAAGGGGGCAGGGTGAGAGGGGGTAGAGGGGGCAGGGTGAGGGGGACAGGGGCTGCAGGGTGAGAGTGGTCAGGGGCTGCAGGGTGGGAGGGGAAGACAGGAACTGCAGGGTGAGTGGGGGCAGGGGCTGCAGGGAGAGACAGGAAGACAGGGACTGCAGGGTGAGTCAGGGCATGGGCTGCAGGGTGAGAGGGGGTATGGGCTGCAGGGTGAGAGGGGAGCAGGGGCTGCAGGGTAAAAGTGGGGCATAGGCTGCAGGATGAGAGGGGGGCAGGAGCTGCAGGTTAAGAGGGGGAAAGGGCTGAAGGATAAGAGGGTGACAGGGCCTGTAGGGTGAGAGGGGGACAGGGCCTGTAGGGTGAGATGGGGATAGGGCCTGTAGGGTGAGAGGGGACAGGGTCTGCAGGGTGAGAGAAGAAGACAGGGGCTGCAGGGTGAGAGGGGGGCAGGGACTGCAGGGTGAGAGGGGGGCAGGGACTGCAGGGTGAGAGGGGGACAGGTGCTGCAGGGTGAGAGGGGGACAGGGGCTGCAGGTTAAGAGGGGGCAATGGCTAAAGGGTGAGAGGGGGACAGGGCCTGTAGGGTGAGAGATGGACGGGCCTGTAGGGTGAGAGGAGAAGACAGGGTCTGCATGGTGAGAGGAGAAGACAGGGTCTGCGGGGTGAGAGGGGGCAGGGGCTGTATGGTGAGAGTTGGAGAGGGGCTGCAGGGTGAGAGGGGGACAGGGGCTACAGGGTGAGAGGAGAAGACAGGGGCTGCAGGGTGAGAGGGGGACAGGGGCTGAAAGGTGAGAGGGGAAGACAGGGGCTGGAGGGTGTGAAAGGGACATGGGACTTCAGGGTGAGAGAGGAGCAGGGTCTGCAGGGTGTAAGAGAGGGAGAGGCAGGGACTGCTGGGTGAGGAAGGGGGACATGGAACAAATAAAACAAACAAAAAACGTACATACTCCCCCATCCCTCTTCCTTGCCTTGATCCTTGGCAGGAGAGGATGCTGGGGAGGAATTATTTTCCCTGGTGGTCGAGTGGAAGAAGCATCTGGTCTACACCCCTTGACAGGTGTAGACCATGTACACAGGGCCTGCTCTGTGCATCAGTATGTAGACTGGTGAGAGAGATCTTTGATCTCCCCACCGCACAGAGCTCCCTCTATGGGCGGGAGGTCAGGCAGCACCAGCCCTAAAGGGGCCGGCTGGGGAGACTCCGGTGTTCTATCAAATTTCCCTACCCGTTAAAATCCCCTACCCTTCCGGTGATCCTGTGCTGCACATGCGTGCTAGCATTCCTGCTATTCCTCCACAGCAAGGTCCTGGGAGGTAAGTAAAGCTAGTTTTACACTTTCATTATAGATATTTAGGGTTAATGTTAGAGTTCAAATGAGGGTTAGGTTTAGGCTGTTGTTTTTATTTTGTAATAGTTCACATTAGGGGAATATCTATAAATTGTGTTTTTTCTTAGTGAATGGACTAACTATAATGAAAAGGTAAAAGTAGCTTTAGATACCTTCCATGATCTTGATGTGGAGGAGTAGCAGCAGTGCTAACATGCATGTGCAGCACAGGATCCTGCTGATTTCCCTCACCGGAAGTGACGAGGGTAGGGGATTTTCACGGGGTAGGGGATTTTGATAGAATACCGGGTTTGCCCCATGGCCAGTCCGTGCCTGCTGACAAATAGAAGTGTTGTTACATTTTTAAAAAGTGTGCAATTAATCACAGCAACATTTATAACTTAATTATTTCAATGTATTAATTTTTTTATAATAAATATCTGTGCAAATGTCTTGTGAGGAATTAAAGACCTATCCAAGGGATTTCTGATATTCTCACATATGGTTAGTGATTTGTAGACTTGCGTGAACTAGATTTATTATTTAAAATGATGATCGTGCTCTGGTTCTGTCTGCAAACATTTAATTTGCTCTTTGCCTGCACTTGAGGAGTGGGCAGGGATAAATGGGTCTTTTTTAAAGAGGCAATATAGCATCAGGAATACAAATCTGTATTCCTAACACTATTGTCTTCATGTCCCTAGTTTGTTTTAACTTACCCTCAGAGCTGCAGCCTACTTATCCTTGTATGACCTAATCTTGGAGGCATGCCTGTAGGATGGCGGTCCACCAATGATTCTTATAGAAGAGAATTGGGGACCATAGGCAGATGTGTGTTGTTCACCAGTGTGCCTCCGTTTGAGAGCTGGGAAGTACGTTTTGGCTCTATCTATCTAGGGTGCTTGGAGGTGGGTCTTAAGTCACACTTTCAAGCCTTCACATTATTAAATTATGGGAATTTGGAGGCCAGGTCATGGTAAAACTACTGTAGGCACTATAGCAGTTTTATGTGCCAGGGCACAGTGTCACACCAGTGCAACTCATATCTGGTGTAACAGTAGTGTACATAAAAAAAAACAACTAGAAATTTGACTGTGAAATAATAGCAGTCAGTTTCCTTCACATGTGTGCGTTTCAGGGCCTGCCAGGGCACAGTGTCACACCAGTGCAACTCATATCTGGTGTAACAGTAGTGTACATTTAAAAAAAAAATACAGGGGGCTTGTTGTCACCTTTCGGGGACCCTTGGTGTTGTACGTGGCTGGGTGGAGGAAAATATCTTCAATGACATCAGTGAGGACAAGGATCGGGACATGGCTAGCTTGGTATCCAACATTGTGCAAATGGGGAGTTTACGGTCGTGCAAATGGACTGTTTGCGGTTGTTTGCGGTGCGTTAAACGGGGAGTTTGGTCTGTCACTGTGAAGCGGGCGTAACCCTTACACTACCTGATCGATACAACATCATACCTGATGTTTTGAAGCACGTTATTCCAAGCAATTTAGGAATGTTAGGTGATTTATGCCCTTTATGGATTAAAACCAGACTCTGCATCAACTATGTAATTTTCCATGGGAGTTTTGCCATGGATCCCCCTCCAGCATGCCACAGTCCAGGTGTTAGTCCCCTTGAAACAACTTTTCCATCACTATTGTGGCCAGAAAGAGTCCCTGTGGGTTTTAAAATTCGCCTGCCTATTGAAGTCTATGGCGGTTCGCCCGGTTCGCCCGTTCGCGAACATTTGCGGAAATTCGCGTTCGCCATTTGCGAACGGAAAGTTTTATGTTCGCGACATCTCTACAAATAACGTGATAAAAAAATTTATTGATGCACTTAAACATAAAGTATACAATTGTGGTGATATAAACACATTACAAAAGTGTCAAAAAGGCCTCTTTTTTTGGAAAAGAGTCAGAAATTAAGGAGTTAAATACAGATTTCCAGCTGTTACAATGAGGCTTAAAGGGTTTAACAGAACTTGTATAATAGATATTCAAGCTTGCTCATCATTGATTGCATGCAAATGTATCAAGAGAATATTATGTTAATTTTAATCACTGCACTATAGTTACAAATCATATAAAAGCAAAGTTAAATGTTATATGATTCCATTTCACTTAGCCATTACACTATCTAAAGAAATAATACTAATGCTACACTAACGTAAACACTAATGGTTCTTTACCTGGACACTGGTAACCTGCTCATATTCCAAGTATTGGGAGAGTTTAAGAAAGGGCTTTGTACCATTTTCATGTTGGCGGCAATTTTTTTATATTTATACTTTGTAAGTGCATTTTTATTAAAGTGACTTTTGTTTTAAAGCACTATATTTTATGTTTTATATTTGTGTCTATACTGATCAGCCACGACTTTAAAACCACTTGCTTAATATTGTTTTGGTCCCCTTTGTACTCTTATCGAGGCATGGACCTACAAAATCTCTGAACGTATCCTGTGGTATCTGGCACCAAGATATTAGCAGCAAATGCTTTAACTCCTGCAAGTTACAAGGTGGGGCTATCATGGATGCTTCATCAAATTATGAACTGGGGAATTCGGAGGCCAAGCCAACACCTTAAACTCTTTGTCATGTTCCCAAAATCATTACTGAACAATATTTACAGTGTGGCTGGATGCATTATCCTGCTGAAAGAGGGCACTGCCATCAGCAAACACCATTGCCATCAAGGGGTGTGTATTGCCTGCAACAATCTCTAGGTAGGTGGTACATTTCAAAGTAACATCCAAATTAATACCAGGACCCAGGGCCGGCGCTACCATAAGGCGGCACAGGCGGCCACTTAGGGCGCTCCGGCCCAGGGGCACAAATGTCCGGGTGACCAGCAGGAGAGAAGCACACAGCACTCCTCTCCTGCCGGTCACTTCTTGTAGCGTGACCGAGCGGTAGCAGCATCCCCACAGACCAGCCGTCCTTACTGCATCATGCCGCGGACTGGGTGGAGGGGGAAGGGATATGAACACGTCATATCCCTGCACCCCGCATAGCACACAGCCCGGCTGGCTCCTTGCAGGAGCTGGAAATACCGCCCCCTCCGGATCTGCATGGTTGGAGCTGCGTGGGAGAGCAGAGAGGATGGGCTGGATGAGGAGATCAGCCCATAACTCCCAACTACCTCAGCCAGATCTTCACACTGGATTCCAGGGAAGCCACAAAAGGTAGGAAATAGGAGGGTGGCTATAAAAGTATATATGATTAGCATGTGTATGTGTATGTATCTGTATGTCTGTCAGTGTGTGAATGCGTGTGTATCTGTAGGTCTGTCAGTGTGTGACTGTGTGTGTGTATCTGTATCTGTATGTCTGTCAGTGTGTGACTGTGTGTGTATCTGTATGTCTGTCAGTGTGTGACTGTGTGTGTATCTGTATGTCTGTCAGTGTGTATGTCTTTATCTGTATGTCTGTCAGTGCGTGTGTCTGTATTTTTATGTCTGTCAGTGTGTGTATCTGTATGTGTGTCTTTGTGTGCATCTGTATGTCTGTCTGTGTTTGTATCTGTATGTCAGTGTGTATGTCTGTCACTGTGTCTGTGTGTGTGTGTGTGTGTGTGTGTATGTTGTCAATCTGTGTATCTGTATATGTACCAGTTTATATATATATATATATATATATATATATATATATATATATATATATGTGTGTGTATGTGTATCACAGTGTTTGTTGCAATGTTTGTGTAAATGTGCATACATCTCAGCAGTAAATGCCAACACTACATACAAAGACACCCCTGCATTCAAACGTCAACACAACACACCCCTACATTCACATAAACATACTCCATACTGCATACAAAAACATGCTTACATTCAAATACATAAACGCTGGCCTGAGATGTAAATATGTACTTGTGACTGCATGTGTGACTGCTTGTGTCTTTATGTCTCTCTATGACTGTATGTCTGTGTCTGTATGTCTCTGTATGACTGTGTCTGTATGTCTCTGTATGACAGTCTGTCTGCATTTATATGACAGTTTACCTGTAAGTGTAGATTGTTTGACTGTGTCTGAATGCATGTGTTTGTTTGATTGTGTGTCTGTATATCTTTGTCACTGTGTGCCTAAATAACGGTCTGTATGCCTGTATGATTGTGTGTTTCTATTTTTGTGTCTTTGTGCATATATGTATTTTTGCCCATTTATCTATGTTTGTATGGGAGAAAGAGACAGAAAGGGGCTGGGGGAAGAAATAGACATAGAATGTAGCTGGTGGGGAAGTAAGAAATAAACAAGAGGGGTTGTTAGAGACACACTAAAGGGGGTGTAAGAAACAAAAGGGCAAGACATTAAAGAGAGGGGATATGAAGCACTAAAGAGGGTAAGAAATTCAAAAGGGGGCTACGAGACTCAAAGGTGAAGATGCATTTTTGTTGTTGGGGGGGATAGGGTGGGGGGCAGCAAAATGCATCTTCGCCTGTGTAGCCAAAAATCCTTGCACCGGCCCTGCCAGGACCCAAGGTTTCCCAGCAGAACATTGCCAAAAGCATAATACTGCCTTTACCAGCCTTCCTTCTTCCCATAGTGCATCCTGCTGCCATCTCGTTCCAAGGTAAATGATGCACATGAATGTTGCCTTCCACTTGATCTAAAAGAAAATGTTATTCATCAGACCAGGCAAACTTCTTCCTTTGCTCCATGGTCCAGTTCTGACACTCACATCACCACTGAAGGCACTTTTTGTGCAATAACCAAGTTTGGACAAAATACATATGGTTTATTTTTTTAGTGCATCCTTAATTTGTACAACTATCTGCCAATCAGATCTGATGAGCTTTCCTCAATTTAAACTGGCATGCTACTTCTTTAATTAAATCAGTATGAATATCACTCGGGCAAACTCAGTGAAGCTTAGAGGTGCACTTTTTTTTTTACTAATCATTCATGTTGCTTTTTGATTGTAAGTTTTGAAAATAGGCTTAGTTATTTGAAGAGATTAAAGTTATGACTTTGTTAAAAATCGTTTTTGTTTTTTCTATTCTTGGAAACCAAATTCATATAATGTAATAAAAACTATACTGTTTTCATTCTAATGAGAAAACGCTGATTGATGATCATCCATTTTTTTTTTAATATACTATAATTGCATTTATTATCCTATCTTACAATGCATTTAATGCTTGGTAATAAAATTGCTCACACATATAATTCTACAAAAGTATACTGTATTATATTTGCTATATCTTAATTAACTTGGGCGAAGATTATGAGTAATCCTTAACAGTGCCTCCAGTATTTTTCGGAATATAGGATACACATGAATATTTGATGAACCAATATATTTTAAGTATTATATTAAGAGGAAAAATAAAACTATCAGCAGGGGATGTAGCAATTGTGTGTGTGTCTTGGGAATATAGTGTGTTTTTATAGGATATGTGGTGTGTGCTTAGGGAATATATTGTATGTTATTATGTGTATTTAGGGAATATAGTGTATGTGTGTGTCTAGGGGACATAATGTGTTAATATGTGTAGTTAGGTAATATAGTGTATATGTATGTCTATATAGGGAACGTATTGTGTGTAGGTTATGTTGTGTATGTAAAGGGAGAAATGTGCATAGGGGATATAGTATGCATTTGTGGAGTGTTCTATGGACCATATTGTGTGAGGCTGTAAGAATAGTGCTGTTTATTTTTTTAGTTATTATAATTTAAATGTATTTTTTTCAATAACATACATATAAGGTGTGCTTTGCCTTTAAACCAAAATATTCTGTGTTTGTTATTGCCACAATATATAATACAAAATGCATCTTCACATAAGTAAGATGTGATTATCCCACCTCCAGGAGGTAACTTTGAAGAACTCTGAGAGACAGCATTGCTGGCAGTTATAACCAGGAGCCTTGGCATTATGCACATTGCAGACGTACTGCGTAGAGGAAATAGTTTTTTTTTTTTAGTCCATTTATTAATTTAAACAACCCAAACTATGGATAGCGCTTTAAAATATATAAAATAAACAATATCTGTATATGTTTCTTTTAAAGACAAGTATTGCGCTCAAATCATACCTAACATTGAATTTGTAGTAAATGTTGAAAAAAATAACAAATATACTTTTGTGCAGATTATCCTTATTAAAGGATCACTATAGTGTCAGAAAAACATAGCGGTCCCCCTCCCGTGGCGCTGAAGCAGCTTACCTTATTCCAGCGCCGTGCTCCCTCGGCGCTGGTGACCTTTCCTCCCCCGCCGACGTCAGCTCCCTCTGCTGACGTCAGCGGAGCCGAATGTGCATGCGTGGCAAGTGCCGCGCGCGCATTCAAGCTGTCAATAGGAAAGCATTTCTCAATGTTTTGCGATGGAACATAATATGCCTCCAGCATCGCAGATGCGCCTCTAGTGGCTTTCCGGAAGACAGACACTAAAGGCTTGCTTAACCCCAAATATAAACATAGCAGTTTCTCTGAAACTGCTATGTTTGCATCTGAAGGGTTAAAACCTGAGGGACCTGGCACCCAGACCACTTCATTGAGCTGAAGTGGTCTGGGTGACTATAGTGTCCCTTTACCCCCTTAAGGATGTCAGGCGTGCTATGCCGTCCTTGGTGACCCGGCTCTAAAGGCCGGCAGGCGCCATAGCACATCCATGCCGTCCTTTCCACTTACCTGCTCGCTGGCGATCCCACACTGGTGATTGCGATGGGGGGACTTACCTGACATCCCAGGCAGTGCATGGAAATGACAGTATATATTTATATATATATATATATATATATATATATATATATATATATATATATATATATATATATATATATATATATATATATATATATATATATATCTTTATATATATATATATATATAAAATTAAATATATAATACATTAAAATTGAAAAATAAAAAGATAAAAAAAATAGATAATTGAAAAATATATATGTGCAATTTAGTTCTAACTGTATTTTGATATTATTATTTATATTGATATCAAAATACACTTAGAACAAAATAATATATATATCTATAAACATAAATATACATGTATATATCACTATATATATACCTATATATAAATAAAAATTATAAAAAAATTATATATATATATATATATCTGGGCAGACTAGATGGGCCGAATGGTTCTTATCTGCCGTCACATTCTATGTTTCTATATATACATACATATACTTAGCCACTTAGTCACAAACACTGGCCAAAATTGGCATTCAAATTAGTTTGTTGCATTTTTCACACACAAATATTAACGCTAACTTTGGCCAGTGTTTGTGACTAATTGGCTACTAAAAAAGACTGGACATAACCTGATTTGCAATACCTTGGGTTGTCTACTATTGCAAATGGTATGCCATCATGGGGGTAATTCTAGATCCTGGGCTACCATAAGGTCTCAAAGGCAACGTAACTAATCTAGCGAATTTCAATGTGAAAAAACTGAAAAATGTAACATGCTATATCTGACCCTCTAACTGCCCAAAATACCATAAAACCTGTACATAGGGTGTACTGTTTTACACATGAGACATCGCTGAATACAAATATGAGTATTTTATTACAGTACAAGCAAACAGTATTATGACATTTAAAGTTAAAATCTCACATTGTTTTATATTTTATTCATATTAAATTATGTTTCATAGCTAAATGTTTGATGCTAAATAAAAGCCCTATTTCTCCTGAATAAAATGATATATAATAAGTGTGGGTGCACTTAATACGAAAGAGGTGAATTACGGTTGAACAGACATATAGTCAAATTCCAAGTTTTGTTTACATTTTATTTTGATCAAAACGTGTACATTGGCTTAGTCCTTAACCCCTTAATGACGAATGACAGAACCGGTCCATCATGCCAGGGAAGTACTTAACGCCGGGTCCGTCAAGCGCTAAAGTTAACACCAGATCGCCACAATCGTGGCAATCGCAGGGTTAACAGTCCTCCGGTCTGCCTCGGCACCCGATCGCGCTGTCCCTGCAGCTGTGATTGCTTTGACAGGCTGTCAGAGTGAGCACATGCACATGTGCTGCAGGAACTGCTTATCCGCCTCCCTGCTCTTCCACATTCTGTGTTAAATGCAGGGAGATGGATCAGGGCTGATCTTCTCCCTGTGTAAAAAATAAAGTTAATTTAAAATCCCACCTCCCTTTACCCATTTAAAATAAAAAATGAAACCATTTCCTGCCAATTGATCACTGACTACAGTGATCAATTGGCATGGACTACATTTCACTCTGATTGGATTTTTTTTAACCCCTCGGGGGTTAACTTTATTTTATTAATTAATTTAAATATATTAAAATTATATATTTAGCTAACTTGGGTGGGTGGAAGTTAGTGGGGAATTAATACTCTTTGTATTTTGTGACCTGTAACTTTCAAAATAAGCTGAAATTCTATACATATGATGTAACCTATAAATTGTGACACATAAATTAATTTATTTTGAATGACTTTTTCTAAGCTGGACATATTATGCACATGCTATTATTGCCAAAACTGTGGACAAAAATGTATTTTGGGGGGGGGAGGGGTTATCAATTTTTTGGCCTTTTTTTATAATTAATGAGAATGTATCTATGTAAATGTGACTTCAAATTAAAGCCCTGCTTGCCCTCTAAAAAAACACTATATAGTATGCAATAAATGAAAGAGATGCAAATTGCGTTTGAACACAAACAGCAAAAATTTCAAAATGGCTTGTGTCCTTAAGGGTAAGACAATGGGTTAATTAAATAATCTATGGGGGTGGGGCCTGACCAGCATGGAAGACAGACGTGCTACTGCAGAGCTCCTCAGACAATAGGGCGATTTATGTCATTTTTGGCCCTAACTAACTTGAAATTGGCAACCCAAATAGACTTACCTGACCCTCGAAGAGGCACTAAACCGACACCAATCTGAGGCTGGCTGGAAGACTGGCTTGTGACATCAGGCCTGGCACTCATAGAGTGGGAGAGGCGGCCGATCTCCCGGTCCGGCGCCACGAGATGCCGACACATCGCAAGCACGAGCCCCGTTACTCCCCCCCCCCGGACCGTCGGGGGTGATCGTGGTCCATACCAAGGAGGCAAACATAGACCAGAGAGGGTGCAGTGGGGGTCTGCACTGAAAAGCCTACAACACGACACGGCACCCGGTATGGCGGATGCCACGCACCTCCCTGAGCCTCCAGACCCACCGCACGGGGCCCTACAGAGGTTGGATGCAATCTTCGACAATTTCTGGTGCAAGCTGGAGGCCAGACTACAACCGCTTGTCTCACCACACATAGGCGAGCGACACATGGGCAACCAGCACGGCGCTACCAAGATGGCCGCCGAGCTGCAATTAAAGCAGAGCAACTTGAGCCTACCAACACAAGAGCGGAGGGAAACATGTGTCAAGAGGGCGTCCAAAGCTGCCGTCCTGACTACACGACACCCTTCTGGGCTGGGAGCCCACCTGGAGTTTACTCCATGCCATCCATACACACGTGGGGACACCCGGGACAGGGAGAACCCACGGGCCCCAGAGCCAACCACCGAGATTGGGAGACTCCGTGGACACAAGGCAAGGGCTCTCACTAAGGATATATAATAATAATATATATAAGTTTGGACTCATTAAAAGCAATTAACAATTCATCTTAGCTGTATTCCTAACTTGGCTATATTGTTTTGAATAATTGTATAAAATTCGTGTTTTTCATTCTCATTCATCACAATTTATTTTTCAATGAATAAGTCACTTTGTGCTTTTGTAACAGTACATTTAAAAACAATCTTGTACACTGCATCTATTCGGTATTCTGCACCTGAACTATTTGAAACCACACATTTCATTATAGAACATCTGTTTTGCTGGTACAATATTAATAGTGATTGATTGGTTAAATTCCACTATTTACAATCAATACTGCTTTGCAAAAGGACCAAAGCATAAATCTTAGTGTTACTTAGTAGTAAAACAATGAAAATGGCATTATATTGAATATGCTGATAGTCATACTCTCTGTGACATTTTAGCTTCATTAGATATGTTTTTATTTGTACAAAAGGCTTGTAAGTAATCAATGTTGTGTGTGGCATTTTTCATCAATTGTTATTAAATTATCTGAAAATAATTTAACATAACCTATTGGATTTTTGAACTAAGTGCAGATTTCCGACTGGTATTTAGGTGGGAGGATTTTTTAGACTCCCATGTACTATGATGTAATAAAAGCTTCAAAACTAACTGCACCAGGAGAAAAAAAAAAGCTAAAATGCTTTTAGAATGATGACTGAGTGCAGATGCCAGTAAATATACACACTTGTTAATAAATAGAGCTAATGCCCTGCATGTCCTATACCATTGCCAATCATGCTGGTGGAATATATAAACTCCTGACTTTGACTTTATTTGGGTGAAAATAAATAATACCGCCTCACCCTCCATATATATAACCTACAAAAAAAACAGGCACAGGAAAGCCATACATGTATTTTTTGTATCTACCCCCTAATTCTCCCACATTTGTATCAGAATATGTGCAGAGACAATGCGGCATGCAATTTACTTAAAAAACCCTCTCCCCCATAGCCTGCAAAACCTCACCCCAGAAAAAGTGCTTAGTGTTACAAAAAAGGAGTTAGAAGGGCTCTATATACGTTTGCCCTTTCTGACCATCTCTACCTGGCTTATGTGTTACCTTACTGACTGTTTAAAGTGTACCATACAGAGTTAAACTATTATGTCTAAAGACTTTGTATGTGACTTGATTTACTAGCTAAATGTTACTCTAGATTCTTGATCTTGGCTAACCTGGTTAGTCTGTGTCAATTCCCTTTACTGACTTATTGGCTTGTTATATTCTGATGTCTGGATCCCCTGATTTTGTCCTGTCTCTGTTTTCATTAAGCCCAGCCACTCTAAGCTAATTAAAAAGTGGCTACGCAAAACAATTAAAAATACTACATTTAGAATACCCTGGGCTGCCTACTTTTGAAAATGATAAGCTATCATGGGTGTAAGTTTCTTTCCTAGACTGCGATAGAATCTCAAAGGTGACATGGTTCATATATAAATATTTAATGTCAAAAGAAAGCCCCATTTGTCGTTAACAAAATTATATTTAATAGGTATAAATGCGTTTAATGTGAAAGAGGTAAATTATGTTTGAACAAACATATAGCTCAAATTCTATATTTTGTTTTGGTACATTACTGTGAGTATTACTGGAGTGGAAATACTAATGAATGATAGTATATATTTATTTTTCTATGTTTTAGAAGTATATCCAATTATTGTTTGACTTTGTCAGACCTTGCAACCCTCACGCATGAAATCATTTGAGTTAATTGTAATACTAATAAGTATTTACCTTTTATGTTATATTATACTTTATTTACAAAATACCAACACATTTTTCAGCGCTGACCATTGATAGGATTGATTCAAGTAAAAATACAAAGGTACAATACATCTAAAAGACAATGCAAAATTTGACAAATAAATAGTGTAGTAGTTGAGGCTCATATTACTATGGTAACTTACAATCTAGATGGATAGAAGGGCTGAGAAACAAATGGCTATTTAGATTAATGTGAGCCGAACTGTTCATTTTTGTTAAAGAATTTTATATTAAAAAAGGTGAATTAAAAGTGAATTTTAAAGGCAAAATAGCTGAACTGGAACTGAGCTGAAAACAATAAGTAAAAAGTTCCTTTTGCTTAGCTATTCTCACTTTTTTAAGATGTTTATTTTTGTTAACTGTTTGTAGAAATAAAATCCTTTGTGTTGGTCAATAAAAAAAAGAAAAAAGTTCCTTTTGAGTAGCTATTGCCACAATGGCACTTATAAAGTCTTTTGAGTAGTAGACAGCTGCTTTCAAACTAGTTTGAGACTGGTGGTTATGGCTAGTTCAGTATCCCACTAGTAGCTTCTGCCACTTGACAACGACTTAATATTACCAATTTACAGTTTGACACTTTTTATTTTTTAAGTGTTTGAAAAATGAAAATCCTTTTTTAATTGTTTTTCTGCCCATGTTTAGTCCAGTGTGTGCAGTGCAAGTGTGCAAGCACGGTGCGGTGCACTGTGTGAAGGGTAGTGCATCGTAAAGTTAAACAATAACATCACAGTAGTAAATTCACCAAGCACAAACCCATTTTGCAATATAAATACCTATTTTGCTGAGTAAAGGTGTATTAGTTTGCACAGTGCACAATTATTCATATCCCAAATGTATTCAAGGGAGACATGCACATTGAACCGGCCATGCTGCCATTGTCTTCTACTACCAGCAGCAGCACAAGAAGTACAACTGCAAGACTGCAGAGTGGAGCAGCTGTGGTTTAGGCAGAAGTTGTTGGCAGTGATGTTGGAGCAAGTTGGAGCAAGTGAAGCTTCAAGTAGCCAAAAGGAGAGTAGAACCTCTGAAATGGTTAGAGCTTACCTGTTTGAACCTTCTTTGCCTCTTACTAAGGGTCCTCTGGGATGAGAAGAAGCGTGTGAGTTCTGCTCTGTGTCTGGTTGCTCAGAAGCTATTGTCATGTCTAATGGCCAATGTCCAAAGCAATGCTCACAAATCAAATGTCCATGAAACTGATAGAGCAGATAGACTTCCTTAAATTCAATCTCCCTAGGTTGAAGCATTATCATATGTTTACAAAGATGCAATTAGCTACTCACCTTTCCCTTCAAAATCATTTCTAAATGTGTAAAAGTATTCTAAAATTTGGCAGTGAAAAATAAATATTAAAAATGTAATTTCTCCTGCTTATTTCCTTTATTTTTATTTTTTTGCCTTTATAGCTATTTTCAAAATTACTCCTGCTTGACGTTTTTAATTAATGCAAAATAAATCACTCTTTTTAAAAAAAAAAAATCTTGCATCTCATTAGTCCAGGTGGTATTATAGCTGTTACTGCATGTCAACACGGTCATATGAACAATTGTTCTGGCTTTTTTGGCTGCCCTAATTGCTTCCTGAATTTTTTTTTTCAGTTCCCAAATTTGGGCAAACTGAACCACAACATTGACTAAATTCTGCCTACCAGAAACCAATAACATGACAACAAATTTAGTATATGGCTGGGCAATATGAACATGAGAGGAATCCCTTATTCAATATTAGGAAATGCAATAATTTTGCCTGCCTCTCTGTTTGTCTACCTTGCTTATATTAGTCTTAATTTGCAAATACACACAAGTTACTTTATTGAATTTCAATGTTTACTTGCCATTTTGAGTCTGTGCCCAGTATCACAATGACTGCCTTTCCTTAGATTAGAAATTGAAATGCAAGACTGTGTAGAATATCTCACAATTTTATTCACATTTTGTCGTAGAGGACTTGCAGAAATATTAAGAACAGCCAAGTAGCAAATGGAAGATGGAAAGTTTTGAATTACAATGTGCACACCTGCAAAAATAAATTGATTTGCTGTCATATAGAGATTTAATAAATGTGTATCATTGCATACAAATCTAAATGATGAAAACAGAATTTCTAGTGTATTTTTGTACTTGTTTGAGAATAGACGTTTATCATATAAATACTATAAATATAAAATATTTATAATGGGGTCTTGTATGCATGAATTGAGGACTTCTGGAAATTATCATTTATAATAAGAGCGGATAATCTTCACTTCTGACATTTTGGTTTAAGATGGGCTATGCAGTCCTCATACCACCCATATTTATATGGTTCATAATGATTTACAAACAGTTCATTTTATTGTGTGTTTATTTCAGTTGTTTTAATAAGATACTGAAATACATAAGCAAATTATACCAGTACTCTGTATACAAGTATATTTATTTAATCCCTTCATTAATACTTAAAAGAGCAATGGTTTTATTTTGTGTTGTATTGCAAAAATTCTGTTTTGTATGTGTTATTCACATGTCTGACTTTTTTTTGTTAGAAAGAACTCTGTAGTGAAAGTATTAAAATGGATACTTCATAAACAAGGACATAGAGTTGTTTACATAAAAAATGGCAGTAATAGGTAATGGATATATTACATAAAACAAAAACATAAATAAAAACGCATATCAAGCACTAAAGGCAGTATCCAAGATCACCCAGCTAACAGGGAATATAAAAAAATAAATATGATGATTAGTGATGTCCCGAACGGTTCACTGGCGAATAGTTCCTGGCAAACATAGCGTGTTCGCGTTCGCCACGGACGGCGAACATATGCAATGTTCGGTCCGCCCCCTATTTTTTTTTTTGTGGTCTTTCAGCCAAATTTACTAATACTAAGTAAAAATTACTTAGTATTAGTAAATGGTGCCCCTACTCGCAATACCGCGAGTAGGGGCATGTCTACAGTGGCTGCTCACTTTAAAAAAAAAAAAAGGGTCCCCCCTCCCTGAGTGGGTGGGGGCCCTAAAGTAAAAAAGGGGGGAGGACCTATTGTCCTCCCCCTGGCCCCCACCCCTGAGTGGTGGGTGGGGGCCCTAAATACCAATAGGGGGGACCTATTGTCCTCCCCCGGCCCCCACCCCTGAGTGGTGGGTGGGGGCCCTCAATACCAATAGGGGGTCCTATTGTGCTCCCCCACAGCCCCCACCCCTGAACGGCGGGTGGGGGCCCTAAATACCAATGGGGGGGGACCTATTGTCCTCCGCCCGGCCCCCACCCCTTGAGCGGCGGGTGGGGGCCCTAAATACCAATAGGGGGGACCTATTGCCCTCCCCCCGGCCCCCACCCCTGAGCGGCGGGTGGGGGCCCTAAAAAAATGTCCCCCCAGGTGACTAGGGGTCCCCAAACCCCTAGTCACCCCCTCCCCACCAAAAAAATGATCCCCCTACCTAAAATAATGAGGGGGGGACATTTAACTAAGAACCTGTAAAAAAAAAAATAACTTACCATTCGATGTTTTCTTTCTTCTAAAATCTTCTTTTTTCAGCCCCAAAAAAGGCCAAATAAATATTCATAATAACCGACGCAATAAAAAAAAAAAAAAAAAACGAGCGCAAAAAAAAATTATCCATCTTCACCCAGCGAGGGCTCTGCGCAGACTGAGCTCTGCAGGGCTGGGGAAGGCTTATAAAGCCTTGCCCCGCCCTGCAATTAGGCTCAGGGCACTCTGATTGGTGGGTTTAAGCCATCCAATCAGAATGCTCTGACAGGTAAATGAAGAGACTGACAGGTAAGTCTCTACATTTACCTGTCACAGCACTCTGATTGGTTGGTTTGAAATCCACCAATCAGAGTGCTCTGTGTCATTTTACACAGCGTGGGAAAGTTCTGTGGAATTTTCCCACGCTGTGTAATTTGACTCATAACACTCTGATTGGTGGATTAAGTAACCAATCATCTGTCCCTCAATATTGGCAGATGGCACAAGCTAACACATGACAGTGCATAAAATATCATTTAACAATATGTGTGGTCTTGCATGAAGTAAAGCAATACGTTTAAACAGTTTCTGGTACCCCATCACTAATTTAACATTATGGAAAAAATAATATCTATGGTGGGGGCCCCGTGACTAGTACAGAGTTGCATGTATTTGATTGCATGTCACTGTGTCTCAAATAATGGGTTTTAGTTAGGAGGCAAGCTCCCAAAGTCGTGGTTATTTAGCCCTCTGATTTGGCAGTGTGCTAGGTTTTAGCATTGGTCAGCAATCTCATGTTAGTTTTACCCATTAAATACAGTGCAAACTTATGACAATGTCAGTGTTAAACTAGGTGTGCAGATGGAGTGTAGGTTAGGTGCATGGTGAGACTCACACCATTTTGCCTCCTCGTGGTATTAAGTCCGTATGGGGTACTGCACTCTGGAGGCTTGGCGGTAGGTCTCCATTTTCAGGCGCATGCCTTCTTCCACTCTGGTTGCAGTTTGGCGGGGTGCTGTTGGTTGCTGCCCTGCACAATAAGGCACATTCAGCGAGCGGAGAGCATCTGTGATTTCCTTATATTCCTTCCTCTTGTGAAGGGTGAGTGCAGAGAGGTCCCTGAAGAGATGTACTGAGCGGAACTGGTCAGAGAGATCTTTGTTTTGTCGAGATGCCTTCATTATTGCTTCCTTTGCATGGAAATAGTGCATGTGGGTAAGTACATCTCTGGGTGCTTCCTCTGTAGGAATTTAGGTTTAGCGACCCTTTAAGCTCTGTCCATTAGCAAGACATCTGTAGTAAGGTCTTTTTAAAATATCCCGCGCAGTCATATGTTTTGTCTCCTAGACCTGTCTTCTAAGTCCATGAGCTTGGTTTGACAGGACTCCAGTTGATGTTCAATTTTCTGAACATTTTGCGCCATGTCATTGTGTGCTTCTATGTATTCACCCATGCGGTGTTCCATACGGGCTGTACGGTCACCGAGGTCCTGTACATCTTTCAGAAGGTCCGAGATTGACCTATTGAAATTGCGGAGTAATTTGTTTGACATCTCTTCCAAGCAGGCTTGGAGTATATCTTGTGGGACTGGCTGGCCTCTGGTGGTTGGAGTGCCTGGCAGCGGCAGTGTGTCGTCGCCGTTGCCATCTTGCCCTTAATCCTGCACGCTGGGGAGTTTTGGCGGCTGGTTACGGTCGTGAAAAAACAGTTTTTTCCCCCTTTTTTGAGGATTCTTCTTCCCCTTGTGCTGTGCCATCTTGGGGGTAAGCTTTTGGGGCTTTTGTAGGTCAGTATCGCTGTTGTAGTCACTATATGGGCTGATATAGGACAGAGCTTCACTCACTTGTGACCATCCACGCCATCAGCCAGGCCACGCCACCCCATCCCTATATTTGTGCACGTTATTTTTTTTAACTCACTGACTATTTAGTTAACAGATCCCCTTTAATTATCTTGACTTCAAAACCTTCTTATACAATTCAATGTGGAAACTATTATCTGGTTCCATAATTAAACTGAAAAACAGAGCAGCCTTTCATGTCTAGATCTAGGTAGAATAAAAGAGAATACATCACCCCTGGCTGCCTTGAGAACTAATATCAGTGTCTAAGAGGTTTGAATGTAGCTGTTCAGGTAACAATGCATTGTAGCTAATGAGTTTATTGTACATTGACACAATGTGTGTTTCATTTCATCCATTGGTTGGGTTCAACAGAGAGTCAGGAATAAGCAGTCTAACTTCCTAGATTTTCAGCAAGTGATGAAACTGATTTAGCATCAGTTCACATCAGGAGGAGACCTTCTTATGCTAAATGTTGTGGGGTTGGAATGGGGGAGTGGAGTAGACTGAAGGAGTTGTTGGCAAAACAAGTAGTATTGATTTTGATCTGGGACATTTAACTGAAAAATCTCTGGCTGCTGTTTAGCAAAGCAGACCTGATATATCTTCCGTCAACCACTATTCCACATTTTCGCTCACACTAAATTAATACCAGATATAGTATCAATTGGTATCTGTTAGCACTTTACAGGTTGCTCCCAAAGTTACTAATGAAATAGAGGTAATCCAAAATAGAGTCCACTCACCATGTGTACTATTCCAAAATGGAGTTATCCTCATGCAGCATGTATCACAATGGGAGTCAAATAACACTCTCGTGAAAGTATTACCTCAACAAATTTCAAAATATCAAAAAACTAATACACTCAAAGAAGCTTAACAATTATTATGATTTAACAATTAACTTTAGTAGTTGTCTAAAAGATATATAAATGTTTAATACATATACATAAAAAACAATATATACACATATATAACAGTTGACAAAAAAACGTATATACTTTAAGTAACAATGCAATAATACAGAGGCAATTTTATTACAATAACAGGCTATGCTAAAACAGAACTAGCATGAACTGGAAATATATAATCCGCAATAACACCACCAGGGCCGCCATCAGAAATTTTGGGGCCCCTGACAAAGCACAAGGTCTGTCCCCCCCTCCCTCCCGGGCCCGCCCACGCCCTACCTAGTCCACTGACAATGATGCAGGACTGAATGTGGTGTGTATAGTGGAAGTGAATTAGAATGTGTGTAATGGATGTAGTGTTTGTGTATTAGATACTGTTTGTGCAGTGAATGCAGAGTGTGTGTTTGTGTAGCGGATGCAGTGTGTTTAGTGAATGCAGAGTGTTTGAGTAGTGGATGTAGTGTGTGTGTAGTGGATATAGTGTTTGTATGTACTAGATGAAATGTGTTTAGTAGATGCAGTGTCTGTAGTGGATGTAGTGTGTGTATTAGACACAGTGTCTGTGTATAGTAAATGCAGAGTGTTTCAATTTGTGGTGGATGTAGTGTGTGTACTGTAAAAACAGGATGTTTGTGTAGTGGATGCTGTGTGTACAGTTAATGCAGAGTGTATGTTAGTGTAGTGAATGCAGAGTGTGTGTCAGTATAGTGAATCCAGAGTGTGTGCATAGTTTAGTGAATGCAGAGTGTGTGTTAGTGTTTAATGAATGCATAGTGTGTGTTAGTGTGTAGTGAATGCAGAGTGTGTCAGTGTAATGAATGTAGTGTGTGTGTTAGTGCAGTGAATGCAGAGTGTGTGTAAATTTGTAGTGAATGTAGAGTGTGTGTTAATGTGTAGTGAATGCAGAGAGTGTGTTAGTGTGTAGCGGATGCAGAGTGTGTGTGTTAGTGTAGTGAATGCAGAGAGTGTGTTAGTGT
Organism: Pelobates fuscus; assembly: GCF_036172605.1. Lineage (NCBI taxonomy): Eukaryota > Metazoa > Chordata > Amphibia > Anura > Pelobatidae > Pelobates > Pelobates fuscus. Next base: position 171,898,240 of record NC_086318.1, on the reverse strand, counting down.
GTAGCGGATGCAGAGTGTGTGTTAGTGTAGTGAATGCAGAGTGTGTTAATGTGTAGCGAATGCAGAATGGGTGTCAGTATAGTGGATGCAGTGAGTGTGTTAGTGTGTAGTGTATGCAGAGTGTATGTTGTATTAGTGTATGCAGTGTGTGTATTGTATTAGTGCATTAGTGTATGCCGTGTGTGTTGTATTAGTGTATGCAGTGTATGTGTTGTGTTAGTGTATGCGGTGTGTGTGTGTGTTGTGTTAGTGTATGCAGAGTGTGTGTGTTGTGTTAGTGTATGCAGTGTGTGTGTTAGTGTATGCAGTGTGTGTATTGTATTAGTGTATTAGTGTATGCAGTGTGTGTGTTGTGTTAGTGTATGCAGTGTGTGTGCAAATGTGCAATCTGGGGAGGGGGAGAGGAAGGGGCATTTTCACATTAATTTTTTATTAAATTTATTTAAATGTTATTCCCCCTTCCCTGCTTACCTGTGTCCAGGTAGGGGGGAGATTCCATGATCCCTGGTGGTCAGGTGGCATGGGGGACCCCCCCGGCTCCCTGTTACCACAGAGGGGGCAGCACACTGCTTCTCCTCTTCTCTTCTCCTCTCTTCTAATAACTCTCGCGAGACCCGCGGAGAGTTGCCATGGTAACCGGGTCTCGCGAGAGTTATTAGAAGAGAGGAGAAGAGAAGAAGCAGTGTGCTGCCTGGGCCCCCTCTGCGGTAACTGGGAGCCGTGGGCCCTCGGCTGCACACATAGATAGCGATATTCGCTATATATGTGTGCAAAGAAAGAAAGTGGGGCCCGGGACTGCCAGAGCAGTCCGGGCCCCCCAGGGCCGCCAGGCCCATGACAACCATAATGGTTGTCACCCCCTGATGGTGGCCCTGAACACCACACCGTTATATACACATCAAACATTGTATAGAAAATACAAATTATTTTGCTCCACTGTGTGTGTTATTTAAAAAGATGTTTTTAGTTTAACCCCTTAAGACCGGAGGGCGTACTATTACGTCCTTTTAAAAGCGGCTCTAAACGCCGCCGGACGTAATAGTACGCCCTCCGGTTTTTAGTAACTTACCCGGTCGCTGGCGGTCCCACGCCGGCGATCGCGGTTCGGGGGACTCCCAGGGAGCCCCCCGCGGCACGTCCGCCCTCCAGGAGCCCTCCCGGCCATGTGAGAGTGAGGTCCTTGCGAGGACCTCACAATCACATGGCCGGTATAGCTGCCTGCTGCATTGCCAGCAGGGGGACCAACTGTAATGACAAATAAAAAATGTTTAAAACAGTGTAAAAATAAATAAATTATATACTTAGATCATATATATATATTATATATATATGATCTAAGTATATATATACACATATACACATACACCGTCTAGGTGTATTTTAATATTAATATATATATATAATTATATATATATATTAATATCAAATTACACGTAGACTGATACTGATTAAATATATATATAATTATTGTTATATATATATTTATAAATAATATAAAAAAAATTCATATGTAAATACGTAAAAAAATTAAATAAAAAAAATAATTAAAAATAAAATATTAAAAAATATATAGATGTGTTTTATTTCGTTCTAACTGTATTCTGATATTAATATATATATATTTATATCAAAATACACTTATAACGAAATAATATATATATCTATATACATAAATATATACGTATATATCACTATATATATACCTATATATAAATAAAAATATTCAAAAAAAAAATATATATATATATACGTATATATACACATATGTATATATATACATATATTAATTCTACACATATATTTATGTAATAATTTTACATAATTAGGTATCCTAATTAATTACAATTAGCGGGACCTGCCTGACCACCCATGCCGAAAGTATAGGGAATTTAATTTGCTAGCACTATATTTAACCCTATAACTTTCCAAGACACCATAAAACCTGTACATGGGGGGTACTGTTTTACTCGGGAGACTTCGCTGAACACAAATATTAGTGTTTCAAAACAGTAAAATGTATTACAACCATGATATCGCCAGTAAAAGTGACGTTTTTTGCATTTTTCGCGCACAAACAGCACTTACAGGGACGATATTATTGCTGCAATACTTTTTACTGTTTTGAAACACAAATATTTGTGTTCAGCGAAGTCTCCTGAGTACAACAGTACCCCTCATGTACAGGTTTTATGGTGTTTTCAAAAATTACAGCGTCAAATATAAGGTTTGTGTTTAATTTTTTTCACATTAAAATTCGCCAGATTGCTTACGTTGCCTTTATGACCCTATGGTAGCCCAAGAATGAAAATTACCGCTATGATGGCATACCATTTGCAATAGTAGACAACCAAAGGTATTGCAAATGGGGTATGTCCAGTCTTTTTTAGTAGCCACTTAGTCACAAACACTGGCCAAAATTGGCGTTTTTTTGCATTTTTCACACACAAACAAATACAAACGCTAACTTTGGCCAGTGTTTGTGACCAAATGGCTACTAAAAAAGACTGGACATCGCTTATTTGCAATACCTTGGGTCGTCTACTATTGCAAATGGTATGCCATTATGGGTGTAAATTTATTTCCTGGGCTACTATACAGTCTCAAAGGCAACGTAACCAATCTGGCGAATTTCAATTTCAAATGTAACACGCTATATTTGACCCTGTAACTTCCCAAAACACCATAAAACCTGTACATAGGGGGTACTGTTTTACACGTGAGACTTTGCTGAATACAAATATGTGTATTTTATTGCAGTAAAAGCAAACAGTATTATGACATTGACAGTTAAAATGTCATGTAGAACGAAAAAAATCAAAAAAAATCTTATTTTCTCCCATTTTTTTCATATTAAATTATGTTTCATAGCTAAATATTTGATATTAAATGAAAGCCCTGTTTCCCCTGAATAAAATGATATATAATAAGGGGGGGTGCATTTAATATGAAAGAGGTGAATTACGGTTGGACAGACATATAGCGCAAATGCCAGGTTTTGTTTACGTTTTGTTTCGTTCACAACTTGTACATTTGGCTGCGGTGTTAAGGGGTTAATCAAAGCACTAAATAATAATAATTTGATTAAACTTAAAGTGAACTAAACATAATAATAAGCAATTATACAATATACTTATAAGTGCTAAACACAGATCACAAGGAGAACTGCTCGGCAAGTCTTGTATCTGGTTACACTGCTGGCCTGCTGCAAGATGTTCTCTGCTGGTCAGAAAAAATATGGTTCTGCTCTCCAGCCTGTGGCTTCACCTTATAAAGAGACTGAGCATGTGACTTTCCTTACCCAATCCCTGTGTGCCATTTCATCTTGAAACTTCACGACTGCATGCCACAAACAAAGAAAGTCTCCAAAAAGGTGCCCCCTAGTGGTATAATTCTAAAATGTCACTCATAATAAACTGTATTAAGTGAAATCTAATGAGTAAGACCATAACCCTGTGTCCATTACAGTGTTATATGTCTATGGTGTTCTTTTCATTCTTCTGTGCCTTTCATTATATTTCAAATACCTTCACAGTTATAATGCCTATAGGCCAATTATTGCAACTATAGCTCAACCGTACTGGCTGAACCATATTCTTGCATATTTAGATATTGCCTTGTTTAATGTATAATGTGACTGTGATCAGTATGTGTTGCTTTGTGCCAATATTTTGATTCCTAATAGTTATATCACTATATTACTTCATGTAATGAATATGTTGTATTTTGAGCACAAACGCCAATAAAATACAAATTGGAAAAAAAAAACTGTAAATATTAACATAATGTACGTGGAATTCTGATATTGTAATGCATTTGTTTAGTAGGCGCAATTTATTCTCAAAACAGTAAAGGTAAAATGAAAAACAAATTGGAAAATGTAGGTCAATTTTGTTGATTTAGAAAATTCTCTATCTAGCCTTAGTCTTGGCTTTGCTGTATCCTAAATTTTGCAATTCGTTTTAATTTACCACCACATGTTATTTAGTGAATAAACTCCCATAGAAGTGGTCTGCATTGAAATAAGTACATTTTCTACGTAGAGGAAAATGTCATGTCAATTTCTGCAATTGTTCCTATTTTTTGTGCCTTGAAAGCAAATACCTAGTGAATATTCATGTTAGTTTTTGTTTTTTGACTGAGATGGTATTGGTATTATACTTTCTTACTTGAGTATGTTATTTGTCTTATTTTTTTTTTATATATTTTTTTTTCCCCGTAAGTTAGCAAAAACAGAGAGGTACAACTTATTATGCTGTAAGTAGGAAACAACAAATCATACAGATGACCTGCTACAGATAATGGTCGGTAAGCTAATGTAATGTACAAGTTATTCTGAGAGACAGTATTGTTCTAGATGGATAGCGTATGTCATGCAGGTGCGTAGCAACAATCATTGACTACAGAAAACACTACAATAAAATGTAACATAGTAATTACAACATGAAAAACATCCTAGGGTGGATTTGTGTAGGTAAAAGATGATGTTCCCGGATGAGATGGTGAGCGTTAGTGCCCAGTCGCATTCCCAGTCGCATTCTGATATTTATTTTCTACGTAGGTAAGCAAGTGGTGTTGTTCTGGTGTCAGGGAGTGTAAGTCTTTTTGGGTGTGAATGAACAAGGTCAGCCCATGGTTTGGTGGATTAGTCTATCATTTGGTCTGTGGGAGTGGTGATGTAGTGTGCCACTTATTGGATGTAAGATGCCAGAATTGTTACAGGTGAATCTAGTGTTGTCTTACTTTTTTAAATGACTGAATATAGATGATTAAAATTATACTCTATTAGGTTTATTTACTAAAGTGAAAATTGTGCATTTCAAATTTAAGGTCAAAATGGCCAAAATGGAAAAATTCTCTAAGTCGGCTATGCTTTTACTTTGCTACTGTAGCCTTTAGGTTAAAAATCACTTTCAATTCACTTAGAATTTTCACTTTAGTTAATAATGCTTTATGTAGAAATATACTGGTTTAAAGTACCAAATCATTTTATTTGTCATATTTTTATGGTGTAATGGAATCCTTCCCATGTGCAATAATTGCTATGTCAGCTAAGTTGTGCTTTGTTTTTAGTGGTAAAATTATTTAGCAAAAATAGCACCCTTTAGGTAAAAAATATTGATCTCAAGTAGTTTACAGTTTCCCAGAGTTTATGTAGTGATAGATGTAGGAAGCATTAGATTTTTCATAAATTATGTTTCCAGTTTATAGTATAAATATGTTGAGGGGAAATAAAGTTAGGATCACAACAATATTGTTACTTTTACTGTGTAGGACACAGACAGACTGATAGACAAACTTATAGCTTTGATATTAGAGGACAACACATTGTTTAAGACCTTTAGAGCATGGAAGTTATTTCTAATTTGTAAACCATTCTAGTTAATTCACATACTGTGACTGATTACCGTATTTATCGGTGTATAACACGCACCGGCGTATAACACGCACCTCATTTTCAGAAGGAAATTCCAGGAAATCCCCCCCCCTCATCCCATAGTGTTCCCCCCCCTTTCCATAGTATTCTCCACCCCCTCCCATAGTATTCTCCACCCCCTCCCATAGTGTTCCACCCCTTTCCATAGTATTCTCCCCCCTCCCATAGTGTTCCCCCCCTTTCCATAGTATTCTTCCCCCCCTCCCATAGTATTCTCCACCCCTCCCATAGTGTTCCCCCCCTCCAGGGCCGGATTAAGAGCCCAGTGGGCCTGGTGCTGACAATTATGATGGGCCTAATTACGGAATCTTATTGACCAAAAACACTGAAACAGTCATACCTCCCAAGCATCATGTATCTGATGGAGATGCTGCTGGAGGGAAACTCATAGGATGCAGTTATAAAAATTCACATACTCTATGCTAATTTCTCTCTAATTCATGCTTTCATCTTTCAAGTAAATCCATACCTCCTAACAGCAGTGTCCAGTGAAGCAGGAAGTCAATGGGCGGGGTAAAAGGGTGTGCCACTGGCGCGAATCACGTGACAAGACCTGCCAAAAGGGGTGAACATGCCCAAAAAGGGGGCATGTCTGTCCAAAGAATTGGAAGGTCAGCCTGGCATGAATGCATGTCAGACTGCCTGCCAATCATCCAGGCTGTCCAACTAAGATCATACTATGCAGGCAGCACCTTGAGCTTGACATAAATGCATCTAATGATGCGCTCACTCCATGCTTTCTAAGGACTGTCCCCTAGCACTCGCTGGTCCACTTGTCTCCTTACCTTCTTACTAGCAGGCAGAAGTTCCTGGTATATGGTCTGAGACAGAGAAAAGGTGTATGTAGTGAGTGTAGAAGAAAGGGGACATGCCACACTGTTAGAGAGACCAACGTCGCATTACCTAAACTAATTTTAATGTCAGCCAGTCCACACAAATGTTGTTCCCATACATCCCTCTTAAGCTTCCAAACTTAAAGGGACACTATAGTCACCAGAACAACTACAGCTTATTGTATTTGTTCTGGTGAGTAGAATCATTCCATTCAGGCTTTTTGCAGTAAACACTGTCTTTTCAGAGAAAATAACTCCACTGGCCTCTCCTTAGATGGCTGCTAGAGGTGCTTCCTGGGGCAGTACTGCCTAGTGTGCAGCACTGCCATTCAGTGTCTCCACCTTCTGCATGCAGACACTGAACTTTCCTCATAGAGATGCATTGATTCAATTTATCTTTATGAGGAGATGCTGATTGGCCAGGGCTATGTTGGACTTGTGCTGGCTCTGCACCTGATCTGCCTAGTTGACAGTCTCAGCCAATCCTATGGGGAAGTATTGTAATTTGCTCAGACCACCACTTCTGAGCCAGCAGCTGCAGACTTGAATACAAGTAATATTTTACTATATTTAGGGAGGCAAGAAGGGGCCAGGGTGGTGGTTTTAACATAATAGGGTCAGAAATACATGATTGTGTTCCTGACCCTAAAGTGCTCCTTTAAGCAAGAGTATGTGAAGAGTAGTTAAGGTTGCCACCTTTCTTGGAAAAAAATACCAGCTTTAATCATTTGTATAATTAGTTATGCGTGACATCACATGATGTAAATCACAAGGAGTGACATCAGAGAAAATTCTGTAAAACCACCAACAAACTAATCACAGTTTGATTCTGCTGTATAGATGGATTGCTCCCAGTGTCTCCCTGTCTCCCAGTGTCTCAGTCTCGCAAGTCACCCAGTGTCTCAGTGTCCCTATGTATCACAGTGTCAGTGTCCCCATGTCGCCCAGTCTTCTAGTCTCCCAGTGTCTGTGTCCCTATTTCTCCCAGTGTCCCAATGTCTCAGGGTGTCACCAAGTCACTAGGATACTGGGGACAATGAGAGACATGGGAACACAGAGAGACCCGGGGACAATGGGAGAAATGGGGACACTGAGACACTAGGGACACAGACACTGGGAGACATGGGGACACTGAAACATTTGGGGACACTAAGACATGGGAACACAGACACTGGGAGACTAGGGGACACTGGCTGGGAGACAGACATAAAAACATAGAATGTGACGGCAGATAAGAACCATTCGGCCCATCTAGTCTGCCAATCTTCTAAATACTTTCATTAGTCCCTGGCCTTATCTTATAGTTAGGATAGCATTATGCCTATCCCACGCATGCTTAAACTCCTTTACTGTGTTAACCTCTACCACTTCAGCTGGAAGGCTATTCCATGCATCCACTACCCTCTCAGTAAAGTAATACTTCCTGATAAAGTGTCCCCATGTCACTTTATGGGGACACTGGGAGACATGGGGACAGTTGTGGACATAGACATGGAGACATGGGGACAGTTGTGGACATAGACATGGAGACACTGGGACATATAGGGACACTGGGAGACATGGGGACACCAGGCACACTGAGACACTAGGAGACATGGGGACACTAAAACATTTAGTGACACTAAGACACTAGGGACACAGACACTGGGAGACTAGGGGACACTGGCTGGGAGACAGACACTTGGGGAGACATGGGGACAGTTGTGGAAATAGACATGGGGACACTGGGACATATAGGGACACTAGGCACACTGAGAGACATGGGACACAGACACTGGGAGACTTGGGGACACTGAGACACTAAGGACACTGGCTGGGGGACATGGGAACATAGTGTCTCTGTGTCGCAGTGTCTCCCAATGTCCCCATGTGTCTCAGCGTCCCCATGTGTCTCAGCGTCCCCATGTGTCTCAGCGTCCCCATGTGTCTCAGCGTCCCCATGTGTCTCAGCGTCCCCATGTGTCTCAGCGTCCCCATGTGTCTCAGCGTCCCTATGTGTCTCAGCATCCCCATGTGTCTCAGCATCCCCATGTGTCTCAGCATCAGGGCCGGCGCGCCCATAAGGCGGCACAGGCGGCCGCCTTAGGGCGCACCGGCTCCGGGGGCGCAAGATTTCAGTGACCGGCAGGAGGGAAGCTCTCCCTCCTGCCAGCCACCATCTCCGCCCCCAGTGCGGCAGGGCTGCGATCAGGCGCTGCGAGGGAGCTCTAACCTCTCTGCTCTGCTCCCTCGCGCGCTGTCTAGTGATGCCGCGGGAGCCGGAATATGACGTCATATTCCGGCTCCCGCGGTATCAGCAGACAGCCCGCGAGGGAGCAGAGCAGAGAGGTTAGAGCTCCCTCGCAGCGCCTGATCGCAGCCCTGCCGCACGCCGCCCAGCAGCCCCACTGGACCCCAGGGAATGATCCACACCAGCTCTCCAGGTAGGGAAGCTGGGTGGATATGATTTATGTATTAAAATAATTTGTGAATGTATGTGATGTGTCTGTGTGTGTCTGTGTGTGTCTGTGTGTGTCTGTGTGTGTCTGTGTGTGTCTGAGTGTGTGTGAGTGTGTGTGAGTGTCTGTGTGTGTGTGAGTGTCTGTGTGTGTGTGAGTGTCTGAGTGTCTGAGTGTGTGAGTGTGTGAGTGTGTGAGTGTGTGAGTGTGTGAGTGTGTGAGTGAGTGTCTGTGTGAGTGTCTGTGTGAGTGTCTGTGTGAGTGAGTGTCTGTGTGAGTGAGTGTCTGTGTGAGTGAGTGTCTGTGTGAGTGAGTGTCTGTGTGAGTGAGTGTCTGTGTGAGTGTGTGTCTGTGTGTGAGTGTCTGTGTGTGAGTGTCTGTGTGTGAGTGTCTGTGAGTGTGTGTCTGTGAGTGTGTGTCTGTGAGTGTGTGTCTGTGAGTGAGTGTGTGTCTGAGTGTGTATGTGTCTCTGTGTGAGTGAGTGTCTGTGTGTCTGAGTGTCTGTGTGTCTGAGTGTGTATGTGTCTCTGTGTGAGTGAGTGTCTGTGAGTGTGTGTCTGTGTGTGAGTGTCTGTGTGTGAGTGTCTGTGTGTGAGTGTCTGTGTGTGAGTGTCTGTGTGTGAGTGTCTGTGTGTTAGTGTGAGTATGTGAGTGTGAGTATGTGTCTGTGTGTGTGTGCGTGAGTGAGTGTATGTGAGTATGTGTCTGTGTGTGTGTGTGCGTGAGTGAGTGTATGTGTTACTGTGAGTGACTGTGTGTCTGTGAGTGACTGTGTGTGTGAGTGAGTGAGTGTCTGTGTGTCTGTGAGTGTGTATGTGTCTCTGTGTGAGTGAGTGTCTGTGAGTGTGTGTCTGTGTGAGTGTGTGTCTGTGTGAGTGTGTGTGTGAGTGAGTGTCTGTGAGTATGTGTCTCTGTGTGTGTGTGTGCGTGAGTGAGTGTATGTGTTACTGTGAGTGACTGTGTGTGAGTGTATGTGTGTCTGTGAGTGACTGTGTGTGAGTGTATGTGTGTCTGTGAGTGTGCGTGAGTGTATGTGTGTCTGTGAGTGTATGTGTGTCTGTGAGTGACTGAGTGTGTGCATGAGTGAGTGTATGTGTGTCTGTGAGTGTGTGCGTGAGTGAGTGTATGTGTCTGTGAGTGACTGTGAGTGTGTGCGTGCGTGCGTGAGTGAGTGTATGTGTGTCTGTGAGTGATTGTATGAGTGTTGCATGTGAGTGTGTCAGTGTATGTGTGTGTCTGTCAGTGTGTGTGTCTGTCAGTGTGTGTTTGTGAGTGTCTGTCAAATCAGTGAGAGTATCTTTGTCATTGAGTCTGTGTGTGACTATCAGTGTTTCTGTCAATGAGTGTCAATCAGTGTGTGTGTCAGATCAGTGAGTCTCTGTGTTTGTCATTGAGTGTGTGTGACTGTCAGAAGAACACTAAGGGACAGGGAAGGGAGGGGACCAATAATGGACGGGGAGAGGGGCTGGTTAAGAGGCACATAGGTGAAGATGTTATTTTTGAATGGGGGGGGGGCGGAAAAATACATCTTCGCCTATGTACCCAAAAATCCTTGCACCGGCCCTGCTCAGCATCCCCTAGTGTCTCAGTGTCCCCTAGTGTCTCAGTGTCCCCATGTTTTCCAGTGTCCTCAAGTGTCTCAGTGTCCCCATGTTTTCCAGTGTCCTCAAGTGTCTCAGTGTCCCCAGGTCTCGCAGTGTCTGTGTCCCCAGGTCTCGCAGTGTCTGTGTCCCCATGTGTCCTAGTGTCTCAGTGTCCCCTAGTGTCTGTGTCCCCTAGTGTCTCAGTGTCCCCATGTTTTCCAGTGTCCCTATGTTTTCCAGTGTCCCCAAGTGTCTCAGTGTTCCGAGGTCTCCCAGTGTCTGTGTCCTAGTGTCTCAGTGTCCCCTAGTGTCGGTGTCCCCATGTGTCCCCTAGTGTCTGTGTCCCCTAGTGTCTCAGTGTCCCCATATGTCCCCTAATGTCTCAGTGTCCCCATGTGTCCCTGCTGCCTCTCCCCCCATCCCTCCCTTACCTGAGCTGTATAGCTGCTGTCTGGACTGTCTGGACCACGGATCAGTGAGTAGTAGAGAGAGGCAGGGATATGCTGTAACTTCTTATCCCTGCCTCTCTCCACACAGAGTGACCCCTACTGGCCGGTGCTGGTATTGCAGAGTAATCTCCATTTATTCTGAGAAAATTACCTGCATTTGTATTGCCGGTATTACTGCAATACCGGCACGGCCAGGCAGCCTCAAATACTGGCTGTGCCAGTAAAAAACCTGTCAGGTGGCAAACCTAAGAGTAGTGTGTGTAAAAAAAAAAAAAAAAAAAAAATTTTTTTTTTTTTTAAATGGGCCTATTCCATGGGCCTGGGCCTGGAGCTGCAGCTCCATCAGCCCCTATGTTAATCCGGCCCTGCCCCCCTCATCCCATAGTGTCCCCCCCCTTTCCATAGTATTCTTCCCCCCTCCCATAGTATTCTCCACCACCTCCCATAGTGTGTCCCTCCTCATCCCATAGTGTCCCCCCATTTCCATAGTATTCTCCACCACCTCCCATAGTGCCCCCCCCATCCCATAGTGTTCCCCCCATTTCCATAGTATTCTTCCCCCCCTCCCATAGTATTTTCCACCCCCTCCCATAGTGTTCCCCCCTCATCCCATAGTGTCCCCCCCTCCCATGGTGTTCCCCTCCCCTCCCATAGTGTCCCCCCTCCCATAGTGTCCCCTAGTGCACTTTCCCTCTTGTCCCATATTTACTTACCTGTCTTGAAGCGTGGGCCGGCTTCACAGCGCGCACCGCGGTACCGGAACGTGAAATTGAAGTTCCAGTACCGGCAGGACTGAAAGGAAGTGTGCACACAGTAGTGTGCACACTTCCTTTCAGTCCCGCCGGAAACCGGAACCTGAAATTGAAGTTCCAGTACCGCGGTGTGCGCTGAACACCGGCCCACGCTTCAAGACAGGTAAGTAAATATGGGATATCGGCGTATAACACGCACCCATCATTTTCCCCCTATTTTCAGGGAGAAAAAGTGCGTGTTATACGCCGATAAATATGGTATGTGCATTCAATGTCAGCAGATTTGTTTTTTAAACCGGCAATTTTAGGATCTTTGCAGAGTGGAGTAAAGTCTGGGCGGTTTTTAGGTGCTCTGTACTATAAAAAGGGAATTGAGGTTCATTCTTTCCCCTCCCTCTATTTTGGAGGTAATGCAAAAGAAAAAACAAGATAAATGCAATCTTTTTTGGTATCATCATAAAAGTCCAACATAACATAATATAAAAAAATTGGCATATATAACGGACCAATAATAATGGGTGATCAAGTTAGGGAATATACCTTTCTCCCATCAGAGCACGCACATCTATACTCCTCCTCTCAGTAGTAAGCAATAAATTCCAATAAATTAGTAATCTTTCCCTATTGGGAGGGGAATCAAATAGGCGTGTAGCATTAATACTTGAATTTGCCTCCGCTTATGTGCGGTTATAATTGTGTTACCGTCCTGTTCCCAGCGGCATGTGGGCTAAGCCTATGTCTGGTGCTCTAGCTCTTCAGGGTCCTCCCCTGGCACAACCACCCCACCCCCCCCAGGCTTGTCATTGGATTATTGTTAGGCTGGCAATATTGCTGCCCGTGGCTCCTCATCAATACCCAATGCTGTGATCCTAGTAATCGGCTCCACCAACACTGCAAATGGTAAGTCATCAAAGATTTTAATCTGGGTGTTCTCCACAGCAACAGTAGGGTGGCTTCTGGAGCGTGTCAGGAGGGATGTCTTGATTGATATGCCCAATGTGACCACTATGGTGTCACCAGGTGTGTCAGCAGGAGCTGTGAGGGCCTTCCAAACTCTGAATGTCGACACTATGTGCGACACTCCACTATCTCCCCGCACTCCTAGTGCCTCAGCCACTTTATTAGCATAGTCCATCAGGGCTTCTGGGTTCACATATTCCGGCACCCCACGGAGCCTTATGTTCCACCTGCAGTGTCTTGCCTCCAACTGATCTGCTAAGTCTCTGTATTTGCTGGGACACGGTGTCTATTTTGCTTTGCGTCTCAGTCAGCCGGCCAACTCATTCATCATCTCGGGATTCTACTTTCCCTATGCGGTGAGTCAGGGTGCCAATTTTCATCTGCACCCCGGTGAGGTCCGCCTTCCAGATGGCGCGAAGGTCCAGGAGCAGTTTTTTGATGTCCCCTTTAGTAGATGGGGATGTGTCAGCATCAGAGTCTGTTCTCCGGTGTATACTGCTGGGTGCCTGAGAGGCCACTGATCCTTCTTCCCCCTTGGAGTTATCCGAAGTGCTGGAGCCTCGTGCTCTACTGGGGGCCATCTTGGGCTGGGCCTGAGGTTGTGGTCTATAAAAGGACCAGCAGATATCGGGCTGGTATGTGCCCTCAACGTGGGCTATCTTTCTTTGTTTGCGCCCCATCTCTCTATTGGGGGTTTAGACTGCAGAATGTCTTGTATTTTGCTCAGTTTTTTTTTACTTTATGGCTATTTAGTAGTCTGTGTAGCCAGAGCTCTTCGCAGACACGTCTAGTCGGTTGCTTAGCTGGCCACGCCCCACCATAAATGCAATCTTGGGCCAGAAGTAACCAAAGAAACCAGAAGGTGTCTTGTACTCTCCTTATAACAAATGTTAGAAGGCAGTTAGGTTATTGAAGAGATTATATAGTGTTAGGAATACAAATTATGGTAGACAGCCACTAGAAGCTGTCTTACTACTGCAATGTAAACATTGCAGTTTATTTAACAGGACAGGGATACTGCACCAAGACCAATTCAATAAGCTAAAGTGGTGTGGTAGCCTATAGTGTCCCCTTAAGGATCAATTCTAAACACTGTAGAAACTAATGCTCAATGCCCAAGTCATGATGCATAATAGAATACCGTGACTCGCTTCCCAGTAGGGCAGGATACTGACGAGTATTCTAAAAGTCACTGCTGCCATAAAACTGACCCCTCACATTGCATATTATACATTCCTTTGCTTTCCAAGATTCATCCAATTTGTGTTTGTGGATTGCATACACATCTCTGCCTTTCTCTCTCTATCTCTGTGGAGAACCTGAGCCACAAATGCAAATGCATGTAGCCATTGGCTCGGGGGACTGTTACATATAACTCTGTGCACAAGACTGAGAGCCATGGTGTGAATAGGTGGATTATCAGTTTACCAGCTTATCAATATATTTATCACTTCTAGTTCTGATGAGTGGAACTGCCCATAGGGGCTAAACCTCACCCATAAAAATGTGCTGTTCTGTGTTTCTGAATAAGCGTATATAGAGCATTCCAAGGAGCTCACTTAATCCAGTGAATGAAACAAGAACTAAATCCTAAATCTACAGCATCAATGGAGGAAAGTTCTCAAAAAAGAAAAGGGTTGCAAGTGATATAATGTAACCCACTGTTAGCAAGGAATACATGCACATTTGATTTCTAGCCAGTGACATAACTACCACGGGCACAGTTGTTGCAGTTGCGACCAAGCCTGTCACTCAGGGAGCTCGGCCACAGCTACAGGAGAGAGCAGGTACAGAGGGGGATGGGTGAGAGATACATGAAGGGTATTTGGGAGGGGTGACACATGGAGGGACTTGGGATATACACATGGAGGGACAGGAGGTGGAATTGAGTCACATGGAGGGATCGGGGATTGACAATGGAAGGGACGGGGGGGAATTGAGACCCATGGAGGGACTGGGTAGGAATTGACATATGGACACGACTGAAGGGGGAATTGAGACACATGGAAGGGACTGGAGGAATTAAGACACATGTAAGAGCCTGGGGAGGATTGACATGTGGAATTGACTGGGGGGGGGGAGGGTTGAGACACATGGAGGGAGTGTGGGGAAATTGACACAGGGAAGAGACTGTTGTTCCTCTTGTTTTCTCAAGAAAAAAAATGGTTTTCTCAACATAATTTTTTTTCTTAACATAACCAATTTGTTTCTCAAGATAACAAGATGTTTTCTTAACATAACACAGTTGCTTTCTTGACATAATTTGTTTTCTCTACTTAACAAGCTGTTTTATGAAGAATATATTTTTACACTCAAATTCTAACAATTGCCTGACTCGATTATTCTGGCTGCTGGTAAGCACACTGCTGGGAATAGTAGGTAGCAGGTTGCAGGCTCCTGTCTCAGCTTGGAAAGCAGTTTTTTCTTCCAATGTGTGTGCTTCATCACTGTAATACTTCCTGACTGAAATCTAGTGAGGCAAACGTAAGAATTTGAGTTTCAAGAAAACAACTTGTTATGTTAAGAAAACAATGTCTTATCTTGAGAAAATACGTTTTGTATGTTGAAAAAACAAGTAGTTTTTTTCAGTGGTAGTTAAGTTGGCATCTGTTTCACCCACGCCCTGTGTCTCTTACCCTCATCTCCTTTTTTTCTAACCCATTTGTTTCAAGCACCCCCTTTATGTGTCTTACACCCCATATGTGTCTCTTATGCTTCCTATGGTCTCCTAACCCCCTTTTGTCTCTGGTACCACTCTTTGTCTATTGCGCTCACTGTTTCCCTCATCCTAGCTTGTATCTCTTGCAACTCCCTGTGCATCACTGGCAAGCCCTTCATTTTCTTTACTATATTTTGTGTCTCTTGCATAAATTTCTTTCAATCAACCCCTTTGAGGGTATTACTTCCCTCTTATAACTTGCTGTTTTCCCCCTTTTTTGACTCTCAACACCTGTTGTACAGTGGCCTGACAGACCATGGTAGAGACCATGGTCTTTATTCTATGCCCGGTCTGACAGAAAGCTGCTCTCTGCTCTTAGCTACCAGCTTCTTTCCAGTCCAGGTAGAGGGTAAAGAAGATCCTCTACCAAGGCCACACTACATGGAGTGACTGTGGGAGGGTTGAAAAATGTGCTATATATGTTTGGATGAAAGAAGTATACATAATTGTAAAATGTTTGTGTTATTATCTTATGAATATTGTGAGCAATGCAATGTATTAGTGGATGACTTTCATAGATGTTTGTGTGCTTATTTTTTGCATATGTTTTACTAAATAAAAGCAACTCAACTGCCAATTTTCATTAATAGAAAGAATACTTTGAAGGAAACTTTAATTGAATGACACATAAGACCAATATAACTCCTAAAAATATATACACTCTTTTAGTAGCTTTTTTTTTGTGTCTATATTTGAGTTTTGTTCAGACCCTTGAAAATATGCTCACTTCAAATGCACTATAATGTATTCAGATGTATGAATTTGTTTATTAATGGTTTCTGTCCTTTCCTGTAGGATTACAATGATGAAATTCGACAGGAGCAATTACGAGAACTATCATATTTAAATGGATCTGAAGATTCCATTCGAGGAAAAGGGACAAGAGGTAGAGGAGTTAGGGTAGCACCCACAACTCTTACCAGGTGAGCATTGAATAAAGATTAGATGCATTTCCCAACAGGTTCATGCAGTTAAATGTTGTGCTTCTGTTATTATCGTCTAATGGAAAACACCATTTATTATATATTTTTTTGCAGAACCTAGGATCAACCGCTTAGGATTAAATAAAAACAAACTGTAATGTATGGGCCAGTAAAATAGAAAATGCTATAACAAAAAAAAAACTGTTTATTTTTAGTTTTGCTTCAAGTCAGGATATATTTTGATGATATAATTGACTAGTAGAGGTTTTGACAGTCAGCAGTACAACAGAGTATCTTTAGCAGATTAATTATTAATTTAAGGGGATTTTCCATCAATCACTGATTTACTGAGGACAAAAATAAAAGTAATAAATGTGAATAAAGCCTGTTGATTGTATTTTTTTTATTGTTTCCCTTTGGAGTCTCATAATTATCTTCTTTTTCCATGTATAACATTTCATTTTTAACACATCACCTGCATTTTCCTGAAATTCACATCCTGTATGGCAATTAGGCAATTATGCCTGTTAATTTTTCCACTAAATAAGGAAGAAAATAAACAACCACATTGAGGATTTCCTTCACAACCATTTTCCCAAAGGATTAAGCCCTCATGCTCTTAATCTTCTTAGAATATTTGACACACCTGATACTA
Organism: Pelobates fuscus; assembly: GCF_036172605.1. Lineage (NCBI taxonomy): Eukaryota > Metazoa > Chordata > Amphibia > Anura > Pelobatidae > Pelobates > Pelobates fuscus. The sequence continues at coordinate 171,881,494 of NC_086318.1, read as the reverse complement.
ACATAGGCAGGAAAATAACTGAAATACCAGCAGTAGGAAGTAGTAGCAGATGGAGAGATGGGTGCCGGAATACTGTAACACTGCTTTTGAGATTGATAGATTGATAGAGAAAAACCAGGACTATGAAACACATGGTGCTGGATACCAGAAGCCTTGTAACCAGGAATAGTGTTTTAACCCCTTAAGGACACATGTGGGACATGTCATGATTCCCTTTTATTCCAGAAGTTTGGTCCTTAAGGGGTTAAAAATTTTTTTTTTTTTAACTAAGTATATAATAATGAATATGATAAGTATAAAATATTAATTACATTTCTTTTTCCTTATGTGATAAGGGCAACAGAGCCCTGTCAAAAGGTAAAACATAGAAAACATAAAATATGCCACAGTGGGACGGAGTAAGGGTAGAGGAGGAATGTCCATGTTCTTCAAAAACTAGATTTACAGGATTATTCACTAAAATTAGAATTGTTAGGGATTTAGTTTACATTTTAAATTCACATTGAATTTTTAACAATTCACATTTTTGCTGTATTCATTATTGCTGTTGGATTGGGATGCCCCTAACCTATGGCATGGTGCATTTAATTGAAAATTATGCAATATTTTAGTTTCTGGAGAAATAACCTGTTAGGTCTTCTATCGTGTGGTTTATTATGACATCTCTAGTTATGTTCAACCTATTTGAAGGATCTAAACGGGTGTCAAAACTGAACCTGTTAATGTATTCTAAAATATGTATATCATTAAATCTATTATATAATTTATGTTTTATATATATATATATATATATATATATATATATATATATATATATATATTACAGTACAGCGATAGGCTCATTTCCTTGTCCTTTTATGAACCTAATTCCAGTCAGAATTTGGTTCACTGAATACCAAATGAGTAGAATGGTATTTTTACCATTCACATTTGGTCTGTAGTCAATCAATATTTGTGATTTTGAGTATTTGGTTATTTATGAGCATTCGCTGTGGCTGATCCTTGGTTTATTTCTTTATTATTTATTTATTTGATTTATTCCTATATTTATTTCTTCATTCGTTTGATTTTGATTTAGTGACTCTCACCTAACCATCAATCATCTCTTGTTGCTGCCATAGAAGGAACATTGAATCACAAAGCAAACAAACCTATTTGGCCATTGTCTGTGTGTTTTTTTTTTTTTTTTCTTAATACGTCCATATGGTGCGTCATTAGGTTGACCGACTGATTGGCCATAATTCAGACACATTGTAATTTATTTGAAACCTGAATGCACATGTTTAATCCTGAGTATCTTAATAGTTTCCAAAGCCATACTGCACATATATTCAGTGTGGAACTCGTAATCTCAAGGCAGCAATAAGACATACATGTACCAGATTTCCTGAGATTGGTTGGAGGCATTGCAGCTACAGTTCTCTATCCTCAGCTACTTTTCAAGAATATCACTAAAAAGAAAAGATCTGGATTAAGCTCAAAGTTGGAGCTCTCCTAATATCAAAGTAGCACAAGCTCTCACTCTAGATTTAACCTTAGATTAAGCATTAACCCTGACTATAGTTAAAAATAATAATGTAATAGAAAATATACACAAATGTATCATATTTTATCATGACCTCTCCAATCCATGTTAATGCTATTGTTTTTTTTTGATCATACATGCAATATTGAAAAACAGCATTAAGTAACTTCCTGCAGAGATGGCTGGTATTTAATACTGACTTCATTGATTTTATTTTTAAGGCCAACACTGTTTAAAATGTACAGTGGATGTGTTAAATACATATATAATGTATCTGCTCTAATTTGTCATTGAGAAATATTATTTGTTTGCCTCAGGTGTCTATATAAAATTCCAGCAATTCCACGCATTTTGTTTTAGTGTTGAACTAAGTTGGAATTTGTGTTTTTTTTTTCCTGTTTAATTATGAGCCAATGTGCATTCAGTCTTCTTGACAAGATTAGCATTTATTTAAAACTTTGCTTCTGGACATTACTGTGTGCCATTACAAAATGATACATTGCTTAAACTGATGCTGAGTAGACACATAAATGCCGAACTAAGTAATTATTTAACCATACGCTTTATATATTCCTTAGGGTTTTGAACAAATTGCCAAGTATGTTGGTTCTTAAATACGATTATTTTTCCTCAACCATAAATATGAGAATGTATGAGTTGCAGAATCCCTATTGCGAAATATTTAACTGCTCATTGCTTTCAAAACATGCGTATACCAAATTGAAAAAAATCCTAGATATTAACACTCAGATGTAAAAAAAAAAAAATAGGCACATTTTTCTCATAATTTTTTACAACTTTTCATATAAATTGTAATGAATACAGTAAATAATAAATAATAGTAATGCATACAAAAACAGAATAATATTAACAGAAAAAAAGGTGAAAGTCCAAGTAAATATTAGCGTATAATGAATTTTTGCATTCCAAAGGTCTAGAAGAAATCTAGAATTTTAGTTTGCATATTGACATACACATATGAACACATCACATTATAGCGATTACAATAAAAAAATGCAGACAGCATACAGCAAACTAACATTAAAAAAGTAAGATCAATATGTACAAAAAAAATAATATAAATTCATATGACATTTCCAGTACAACATGTATTACAGAAAATATTTATACAATACTTTGCATCAATTATTGATTGATCATAATGTAAAATATGTTACACTATGTTAATAAATATTAAACAGCTGAAATCATGTATTGTGTTCAGGAATACTCTAGAGAACAGTAAGTTTACCTAAATTCATGAGGGCACTCATTTTATTTAATGGCCATGCCAAGGCCAAAAAGTTACTCGGCACCTTGAATAGTATTTTCATTTTGATTCATCGTGTGTCTGCTGATTTCTGCATTTACTGAGCAAGTAAGACTTCCCACATTTTCAGGGCTATTCATAAAACTCAAAAAGTCTGATCAGTTATAGTCACAGTTAGGCCTCAATTTTTGTCATTGGGCATTAATTTGCAAACATTTTGTGCTTATTGAATAACCATGTTATAATTTGCACTGCTTTTGAGTGAACAGATTCTAGCAGCAGTTTTGCCTCCATATATAAGTAGCCTACAAGTTATTAAACAAATACTATATTGTTAGGAATACAAAGCTGTCATCACAAAGGGGAATCTAATACTCATGTGCGGTGAGTGCCGTGCGCGCACACTAGGTCTTCCCCATTTAGAAGATGCCGGACGTCCTTGTGCAAACTTAGTGAAACTGCAGAAATTGCTTCTAGTGGATGCCCGGTAGTCTGCCACTAGAGGCAGCTTAACACTGCAATAAAAAATGTTGCAGCTTTTCTAAAATTGCAATGCTTTCAGCTTCAGGGTTACGGGGTCAGGGAACCTGCTCCCAGATCACTTCAATGAGATGAAGTGGTCTGGGTGCCTATAGTGTCCCTTTAATGCCAGTGCCTGTTCTCCACCACCATGTTTTAGTGCTCTTCCTCCATGAAATCGGTAGCCATTTTTGTTTTCAAAATCAATACACCTCTCAATAAAGCTGTGGTCTATTCCCTTAACCAATAAGAAGTGGGTTAATATGTTGTTTAATGGAGGCATGGGTCAAAGGACATACCTGCTTCAGCAGTCATGCACTTAACCTCAACTGCCCATTCAAACAGGTCTAGTTAAATAGATGACCATAGCATAGGAAGGACTCAACATTTCTACTCGTCCCCTTCACATTTCGTGAAAAAATTCAACCCCTTCAAGTGTAAAATGTGACCTGCCAATATAGACTCAAAAGAAAAAACAAAAAACAAAAAAATACAGCACAAATACTGCCGTAAAAACTGTGGATAAAACTATTTGTTGTTACTCTGCTGGCATCATGGTAACTAAATTATTTTTCCTGTCTGTAACATTTATTTTAGCCAATTCCCTTTGCACTTAACCTGACTCTGGCCAGTAGTCATGCACCCCTTCCTTTCAGATCCAAAAGGTATTCTTGACCATTTTTTTAAAATCAGTGAAACTTTACTTATTATATAGCTTCTGCTCCTTGCACTAGGACGCCATCCCACCGCTGCCACCGACTGTTACAGTTGCCCCAGGCTAGCTGAAGGTTGGACCATAGAAAGGATGCTCCTAGCACTCCCCAAGGACCAGACACCATAAGCACTGCAGACTCCACAAACCCCGCAGCTTGGTTGGGGTCTCGCCGTCTCCTACCCAACCTGGTCCTGCGACAAGGCTCCAGGTTCCAGCGGGTGAACCTTTCTTTTCCCAGAGAGCAAAGCAGGAACAGGAACAAGCTCTTACAAGAACTTAGTGAAGCTAAGGGAGTATGAAGAGCATAGCAATCACTGTAGTGGTTATAGCTGTCCCCTCCAAACACGAGTCAAGGCTGCGAGTTGAGGGTCAAGTAAAACTGGTTTAACCCCTTAAGGACACATGACATGTGTGACATGTCATGATTCCCTTTTATTCCAGAAGTTTGGTCCTTAAGGGGTTAATGGGCACACAGGACTTTCTTATATACACATTTTCCCACAAGGTTACCAGCCACGTGGACCTTGTGGTACACAGGACACAAAGTTACAACAGCCAATCCACACAGTACAGTCAGACACTTCCATCTAAGACACACAAACCCTACCCTCTGCCTGTGATATAATTAATAAACACAATGGGCTAACTTAATTACCACCGGGAGAAAATATACAGTTTTTACCCAAAACATAGAAACACCCCAAAACAACCACGTATCCCCATAAATCATACATCCCTGGATAGCTCTGATCTGGGTGAACAACATATCCAAACATCGCCCAGACCAGAGCAGGGGTTCACGAATTCAATGGAAGTCATATTTGACCGACTGCAAGCATGGCTTTCATGCCCAAAAGAGTTTCATAGATTTGAGCTGTGAGTTCGGTCTATTTCACGTAGTACCATTTGAATGCACAAACGGGCGCCGTTCGTGCAAATATCCAATGTTAACGTGGTATTCGAATATTCGAACGCACTTCGATTTCTGGCGAAGTGTCGAAGTAGAAGAGAAGGTAAGGTTCAGCGGTGTTCGTGCTGTTGAGTGTCCGATTTGAGTTCCATGAAAAAGTTCTATGGCAAAACACCGCTGACCGCGTTCGACTAAACAAGATGGCCGCCGCCACGTGTTTGACTATACGGACGGCGACCACCCAGCCGTTCGTCAATTAGCTTGCAGTTAACCACAGCTTCTGGGAGGTAAATTGGCTGTACACTCCACTTGTGTGGGGTCCGGCTGTTCGGTAATTCGAAGTTCCAATTCGAACCACTTCGACAGTTTAAAAGGGGCTCTCAAGATGCCCCAATAATGTTCTTAAAGGGCAATACACCCCAGGGCCATAGTCCTGGCTTCCCCAAAAGTCAGTGGCAAAGGGCAGTTTGTCACAAATCTTAAGAAACAATGTTTACAAAACCTATGTAAAAAACAAGGATGTACCGTATATACTCGAGTATAAGCCGACCCGAATATAAGCCGAGGCCCCTAATTTTACCCCAAAAAACTGGGAAAACTTATTGACTCGAGTATAAGACTAGGGTGGGAAATGCAGTAGCTACTGGTAAATTTCTAAATAAAATTAGATCCTAAAAAATGTATATTAATTGTGTGTGTATGAATGCGGTGTGTGTATGAATGCGGTGTGTGTATGAATGCAGTGTGTGTGTATGAGTGCAGTGTGTGTATGAGTGCAGTGTGTGTATGAGTGCAGCGTGTGTGTATGAGTGCAGCATGTGTGTATGAGTGCAGTGTGTGTATGAGTGATGTGTGTGTATGTATGAATGCAGTGTGTGTGTATATGAGTGCAGTGTGTGTATGAGTGATGTGTGTGTATGTATGAATGCAGTGTGTGTGTATATGAGTGCAGTGTGTGTATATGAGTGCAGTGTGTGTATGAATGCAGTGTGTGTATTAATGCAGTGTGTGTATGAATGCAGTGTGTGTATGAATGCAGTGTGTGTATGAATGCAGTGTGTGTATATGAGTGCAGTGTGGGTATATGAGTGCAGTGTGTGTATATGAGTGCAGTGTGTGTATGAGTGCAGTGTGTGTATGAATGCAGTGTGTGTGTATGAGTGCAGAGTGTGTGTATGAGTGCAGTGTGTGTGTGTGTGTGTAGCTGAGCCTTGGTTAATTATTAATATTTTTTATTATTTTTTATTTTATTTAAAAAAAAATCGTCCCTCCTCCCTGCTTGATACATGGCAGGGAGGGGGGATCTCACTCCCTGGTGGTCCAGTGGCATTGGCAGTTCATTGGGGGGGAGGGGGGCTGGCAGAGAGTTTACTTACCTCTCCTGCAGCTCCGGTCAGCTCCCTTCTCCTCCGCGCCGGTCCGTTCAGCACCTCTGTCAGCTCACACTGTAAGTATCGCGAGAGCCGCACTATGACCCCGCGGCTCTCGCGAGACTTACACTGGGAGCTGACAGAGGTGCTGAACGGACCGGCGCGGAGGAGAAGGGAGCTGAGAGGAGCTGCAGGAGAGGTAAGTAACCGCTCGGCAGCCCCCACAGCCCCCTGTCTGTATTATGGCAATGCAGATTGCCATAATACAGACATTGACTCGAGAATAAGCCGAGTTGAGGTTTTTCAGCACAAAAAATGTGCTGAAAAACTCGGCTTATACTCGAGTATATACGGCATTTTAAATATCTGCGCAACCTGTATTTTATGTCTGTATGTTTTTAATTTAAAAAAATACTCTTACTGATATTAAAGATATAGTTAATACTCTGTAACCACTCTCTACTTTAGAAATAGAGGAGGTACAATTCTTCCTTCGATGTCTGGTCGAGGAAAATCAGTACCAAGAGGGGCACCAGTGACACGTGGAGCATTACCACTTCCACCAATAGCTCGTGGAGTCCCCACACCACGGACAAGAGGAACTCTTACAGTAACAGGATACAGACCACCACCACCACCACCTGAGCCATACGATGAATACGTAAGTTTTATGTAAATGTTAGCATGAGCTTCACCGTTCTATATAATGAAAATACACGAGTACTTTTTAAAAAAACATGATTTTTTTTACATGAATCTTGATGCAGTTGTTTACCCTTTTGTATGATGTTTTGTGTTTAGATAGGAGAGATTTGTTACATTTAGAATACCTAGCTTTGGACACTCTAAAGCATGTTTTGTATGATTGTGCACTGACTCCTCTCCATTTAAGATAGATAAATAGATAGATAGATAGATAGATAGATAGATAGATTCCAGTTTTGCAACAATCTAGTAAAAAGAAAATCCTTCTCGACCGCACAATGGCAATCATATCTCTTCTTGGATCAAGAAGCTGTTACCCGACATATTAAAAATTATATCCCTGCATATTATATTTTTTCATGTATTCATTCAGTTGTTGTTTAGCTCTTAATGATGTTTAAGGAGTAACATGCCACCCTGCAAAAGGTGGGCTTTAAGCCTGTTAAGAATTGTGCCCATACAAAACCCATACAACTTGTACATGGGGAATACTGTTGTACTTTCACCATTTGGATGAACACAAATGTGAGTGTTGTAAAACAGTAAAATGGATAATGAAAGTGATACCATCAGTTTGTGACTAAATGGCGACTAATACATAGTCTAAAACCCTGAGTGGTCTACATTTTCAAATGGTATGCCAACATGGGGATAATTCTCATTCATATAGTCTCAAATTTAACATAGGCCCAGCAAACCAATCTGAAAATTGAAACAGGCAAGCTCTATATTTGCCTTTGTAACTTTACAAAACCCCATAAAAGTTGTCCATTGAGGGGTAGTGTCGTACTCGTGAGATATGGCTGAACAGAAATATGAATGTTTTAGAGCAATAAAACATATAATTGGTTAAAGGGCAAATCAAGTGTAAACATTTTTAAACAAAATATGAATACAAACTTTGGCTAGGGTTTGTGACTAAGTGACTACTAAAAAAACTAGACATACCCCATTTTAATTACCCTGGGTTGTCTACTTTTACAAATGGTATGCAATGATGGGGATACATTTTATTCCTGGGCTGCCAGATGGTCTCAAAAGAAACAAAAGTCCAGCCTACCAATCTGGCAAATTTCAATGTGTAAAAACTGAAATGGGCAAGTTCTTTATTTGACCCTGTAACTTTCCAAAAAAAATTGTGTTCTATATATAAATATTTGATCTGAAATGAAAGTCCTATTTCTCCTGATCAAAGTGGTATACAATAAGTGTGGGTTTACTCAATATGAAATAATTATGGTTAAATTATGATTGAACAGACATATAGCCCAAGTTTTAGGTTTTGTTTCAGTCACAACTTGTACAGTTGCCTCCGTTCTTAAAGGATAAAACATCTGCACAGACTCTGATAAAAATTTGCCTTAGACTAAATCGCCTTTCTTGCAATCTAACTGTGTGACCTTGTGTCTTATGTATAGCCCTGTTAATGAATAGATTTTCAGACAATGGCCTGTATTGCCCCCAATATTTTTGTATAATGCTATCATATCCACTCTGAGATGCTATTTTTCTAGACTAAATAGATTTACATTTGTTAACCTTTCTTTATAACTAAAACATTCCATCCCTTTTATTAATTTCATAGCCCATCTCTATACTTTTTCTAGTATTATAATATCCTTCTTTAGAACAGGTGCCCAAAATTACTCAGCATATTCAAAGTGTGGTCTTACTTTTGATTTATAAATAGGCAAAATTATATTTTCATTCTGAGAATTAATGCCCTTTTGATAATATCTTACTGGCCTCAGCAACTGCTGATTAACATTGCTCATTGTGATAGAGAGATGGGTTGGCCCATAACGTTGTCAAATGTGACCGGACAGAGAGGGGGTAACCCTCAAGGTATAAAGTGCAAAGAGAGAGAGGAAAACTGTCCTTATAGGGAAACCTGATAGAGGGATGTTGGTATCAAAAAGAGATACAGAGTAGGTATAGTATCCTGTCCCAAAAGGTATAACAATATAATACTTTATTAGGGAAAATAGGCCCCAGTTCTGAGTAGTAGTAGGTACTATTTACCTCTTGGCTGGCAGTCAGACCTACTATCATAAGACAGAACGGGGCATGTGGGTAAGGGGGTTGGTACTATTTTAGTGTATACTAAAATCCGATAATACCAAACACATAAAGAAGTAACAAATAACAAATAGAGAGTGAACAGACAATCAATAATAATAAAACCACCCTGTACTTGCTCATAAGCTGGTCCAGAATTGTAGGTCAGTGGCAATAGGGAGGGAAGGGCGAGTAGGAAGTAGGGGGAGAGGGGAAAAGGGAAAACGAAACGAGGCTAAGCAGAATGCAGTGCCTCGGGTAGCAACCTTTCTTTACAGTGTCCTAATAGCGTACTATGGTAATTGACCACTAAGGGTCACTCAAAAGTAAGTCTCAAATCTGGTAAACCCACCGGGTTGACCCGAACCTGGTAATCGATGTGGGTGTGTATACCAGTAACGGCTCCAACCAGTAGCTGACAGACACAGATCGAGTGTAACGAATCTGTCACTATGGTGTTTAGCCTTATGCTGACTTGAAGACCAATGCTGTGGTAATGGCCACTAGGGGTCGCTCCAGGGTAGGTATCAAATCTGGTAAGTTTGCCTGGTTTCTAACTGTGCTCACGATTTGTCAAAGTCCTTGCAATAATTAGATTCACAGGTCTGGTTCACATACTAGACAGTTCATACTTAGAGAAACCCGCAAAAGAAAAAGTGCCTTCATGGGCACTGGTTATAGTAAAGAGAGTGCCAGGGAGACGGCACAATAGTTGGTAGATGACAGGAGTTATGTACACTGTAAGGTAGTTTGCATGAATATATACCAAAGTCGGTATATAGTTGGCTTTCCTGATTAAATAATAACAAAGTGTCAAGTCCCCAAGGTGAATGTTTAAACAATGTCCTCTTTTAGCGAGATCGGTCAATTTAGCTGTCTATTTGGCTGACTATGCTGCCACAGGGTAATGGAGCCCAATGTGGTAAATTGCAGCGTGACAGGTACTATGAGCCGATCATCAGGTATCTAGAGGAATAAGATCATTTCACGAGGGGTGACGGAAAGCAGGTAACGGTCTGAGAATAATGTCGGTGTAGACCCTTATACGGACTTGACATCCAGCATGGGAAGTGAAGTCATTCAGTGGTGTGTACTCTTCATCATGAATTTAATACACTGTTGATGCGGCATCTGATAATGTTTGTAATTCAACAGGATATTACCAGCAGTTCTATTAGCGAGTTTGCTTCGCTGACACAGTAGTGTCCAATGTTGGTGTGTATACAGGTGTATGCATCGACTAGTGTCCGACAGATTACGGTTAGGTATAATGGGTCTGTCGCTATGGTACTTAGCCTGATGCTATCCTGATACCCAACATGGGAGGTGAAGCAAGATCGTAGTGTGAACTCTTGCAAATTGTTTGAGTTCAGTGTTGGTCCTGTGTGACCACTAACTGTGCTCACGATTTGTCAAGATCCTTGCAATAATTAGATAAACAGGTCTGGTTCACATACTAGATAGTTCATGCTTAGAAAAACCCGAAACAGAAATAGTGCCTTCATGGGCACCAGTTATAGTAAAGAGAGTGCCAGGGAGACGGCACAGTAGTTAATAGATGACTAGAGTAATGTACACTGTAAGATAATTAGCATGAATATATACCAAAGTCGGTATATAGTTAGCTTTCCGATTAAATAATATAATATCAAAGTGTCAGGTCCCCAAGTTGAAAGTTGAAACAAAGTCCTCTATTTAGCGAGATCGGTCACTTTAGCAGTCTATTTAACTGACTATGCTGCCGCAGGGTTAATGGAGCCCAATGTGGTAGCTTGCAGCGTGACAGGTTCTATGAGCCGATCGTCAGGTATCTAGAGGAATGAAATCGTTTCACGAGGGGTGACGGAAAGCAGATGCTGGTCTGGATAATGTCGGTGTGGACCCGACGCGCGTTTCGCCGTGTTTAGCGGCCCCCTGACGAGAGTCGGCAACAGCGGGGAGGTATCCGGCGATGGGTCCGCCCGCGTCACCCCGGCATAAAGCCCAACAACTCGTGTCTTCACTAACTCCCGTCTATTCGGTCCCTCGTCCCCGGCCACCCGCCGGCACACGGGCCGTGTACGCAATCCAGGGTGCCCAGAGTCTGGCGCACTTTTCCGCCGTCCCCCTGAGGTCAGCTGTGAGGCTCTCCATACTGTATATTTCTTCTACCGCCTCCATCCAGTTAGCTATGGTTGGGGCTATTGTGGTTTTCCAGCGAGTGGGGATTAGGCTCTTGGCTGCGTTTAGGAAGTGTCGCGTAAGAGATCTCTTGTATGCTCCCAGGGGCATCGCGGAGTGGTGTAGTAGCATCGGCAGGGGTTGCAATGGTATGTCCGAATCCAGTATCTCCCGGAGTTTCTCGTGGACTTGTCGCCAGAATGCCTCGATGGGAGGGCAGGACCACCAGATGTGTAGGTCTGTACCTTCGTCTGTCCCGCACCTCCAGCATGTAGCCGCTGGTAGCAACCCCATCTGATACAGCCTATGGGGGGTCCGATACCAGTTCGTCATGAGCTTGTAGTTGGTCTCTTGGAGTTTCGCACTGGACGTGCCTTGATGAGAGAGGATGTGTATCTTCTCCCAGTCTGCCTCCGAGAGGACTGTGCCCGTGCTTTGTTCCCATTTAGATTGGTATCGCGCAGTGGGGAGTCTGGCAGCCTGTATTAACATAGAGTATAGCGTGGAAATTCCTCGTGGTAAGTGTCGTTCCTCCGTACAGAGGGTCTCAAAGCCCGTCTTTTTTCTGAGTAGTAGTTGCTTACCCGGTAGGGTGCTGTGGTAGTGCTGGATCTGTAGGTAACGGAACCGGGTGAGCCCCGTTGGGGGGGCTGAGGTGGTTAGAGTCTCTAGCGGTTTTAGGCGAGTTCCCGCGCACCATTCGCCCAGATATGGAGTGTTCAGGTCAGTCAAGACGGCAATGTCCCTGGGGGCCAGTCCGCCTCCAATCTCCGGATTATGGATCACTGGGGTCAACGGGCTTGGGTTAGTGGTGAGGTCGAGTTTGTACCGTATAGACGCCCAGATCTGTAGAGTAGCTCCAATAAGTGGGTGTGAGCGAATCTCAGTTGCCTGCGCGGGCCTCGGCAGCCAGGTTGCCCAGGGTAGACGTTCCCCGGAGGCTGCTCGTTCCAACCCTACCCATTGCTTATCCGTGTCTGGCACGTGCCAGTCTATCATCCTGAGGAGATGCGCCGCCTGGTAGTAGGCTTGAATCGAGGGTAGTGCCACCCCTCCCTGGCGCTTTGGCCTGATCAAGTGCGTGTATCTAAGTCTAGCTACTCCTGAAGCCCACACGAAGCGACTGATTGCCGTGGATATCTCGGTGAAGAAGTTTTTGGGAATATAGATGGGGATCGTCTGAAATAGGTACAGGAGGCGCGGCAGGAGGTTCATCTTGACCGCGTTTATTCTCCCGAACCAGGATATGCAGGACCCTCCCCATCTTTTCATGTCCGTGGCCAGTGTCCTCAGGAGGGGGAGGAAGTTTTCAGCGTAGAGCTTTGTCATGTCCCTCGTCAGCCAGATGCCAAGGTATTTAATGCGTTGCGTGCACCATCGGAAAGGGAAGTTAGCTTTCAGTTGGGTTGTTAGGTCGGGGGGGAGCACCAGGGGTAGTGCCTCGGATTTCTCTGTGTTCAGGCGCAGGTTGGAGAGCGCTCCGTATTTATGAAAGGCCTGCAGCAGATTGGGGAGCGTTATTATCGGGTTACCAATAAAGAAAAGCAGGTCATCCGCATAGGCGGCTACTTTGTGTTCCATGTTAGCCACTTTAATTCCCGTAATGCCCCCATCCCGTCTGACCGCCGCTAGAAAGGGCTCCAGCGTGAGGGCAAACAGGAGGGGGGACAGGGGGCACCCTTGTCTCGTGCCATTGTTGATGGAGAATGCAGGGGATAGTGCTCCGTTTATCCTCAGGCGGGCCTTCGGGGATGTATACAGGGCCGCTATCCAGGAGCGAATGTTTGGGCCGAAACCCATATTCCGGAGGGTTTCTTCCATGAACTGCCAGTCGACTCTGTCAAAAGCCTTCTCGGCGTCAGTGGAGAGTAGGAGGCCTCCCCGGGAGGAGGACGTAGCGGAATGAATTATGTTGAGGGCTCGGGTCGTATTGTCCTTCGCCTCCCGTCCCGGAATGAAACCCGTCTGGTCCGGGTGAACCAGGTCCGGCGCCACTCCCCCCACGCGGCGGGCCAGAATCTTTGTGAAGAGCTTGAGGTCCGCGTTGAGGAGGGAGATAGGTCTATAACTGGCGCAGGACGTGGGGTCCTTACCCTCTTTCGGGATCACCGCTACTGTTGCCATCAAGGTGTCCTCCGGGAACCTCCCACCCTCCAGCACCGAGTTAAGGCTCGTCAGCAGTTCAGGCAGGAGCTGTTCCTCAAATGTCCGCAGGTATGCCACCGGGAAGCCGTCCGGGCCCGGGGCTTTGTTCGTCTTTGCCGCCTTAAGGGCGCCTTTGAGCTCTTCCAGGGTTATTGGGGCGTCTAGGTCCTCGGTTTGTGTCTGCGTAAGCCTCCGGGTGAGGCGTTGTTCCAAGTATTCCTGGATGTCGGCCCGTCTCCGCTGGACCGCCTCTGCATCGTTCCCTTTCGGTAGGTTGTACAGTTTCGAGTAGAATTCCCTGAATTCGTTCATGATGGCTTCTGGCTTCCGTTCGGGGGGTGAATTAGTCTTTTGCAGGACTGTAATGTTGGACCGTCTCCTTTTCTTGCGAAGCATGCGGGCCAGCAGGCGTCCGCATTTGTTCGAGTTTTCGTAAAAGAATCTCCGGGACCTGCGGAGCGTGTGCGTCAAGTTTCGTGACAGAAGGGCACGGAGGTTCCTCCTCGCCTCTAGCAAGGGGCGGAGATTATCCGCCGTCGGATCGGCTCTGTGTGTTTTTTCGAGTTGCGCTGCGAGTTCGTGTAGGTCCTTCAGTGCAAGATTTTGTTCTCGTTTGCGTCTCGTGCAGGTCTTTATAAAGTGGCCGCGTAGGACACATTTGTGGGCTTCCCATCTCACTTGAGGGGAGGTATCCGAAGCTGGGTTCTCCAAGAAGTAGCGCCGAATGACCTCCCTCGTATCCGTACATACTACTGGGTCCCCGAGCACCTGTTCATTCAACCTCCATTGTCTGTTTCTGGGTTTAAACAGGGGAGAGCGTAGCGAGGCTAAAACTGGGGCATGGTCCGACCATATCGTCGTCTGGATGTCGCAGGACATAAGGAGGTGCAAGTATTCCTGGGAAATCAGGATATAATCCAGGTGGCTATGGCCAAGGTGGACCTGTGAGTAGAACGAAAAGTCCTTATCGTCAGGGTGGAGTACTCTCCAGGTGTCTGCCAGTCCCGCGTCTCGGAAGACCTTCCCGATCGTCCGGATACAGAGCCCGGAGTGTGAGCTGCAGCCTCTAGAGGTGTCGAGTCTGGGGTCTAACGGAACATTAATGTCACCGGCAACGATGAGCAGGCCCTCTCGGAACTGTTCTAATAGTTGGAGGGTCTTAGAGAGGAATCGGTGTTGTCCCGTATTCGGGGCGTAGAGTGATGCCAACGTGTATTTCTTATCGGCAATCGTACCCTTAAGAAATAAGTAGCGCCTGTTAGGGTCGATTTTCGAATCCGTGCAACAGAACGGAATGTGTTGGGCGAAAAGGATTGCCACTCCTGCCCTTTTTGCCGACTGGTGGTTTGCGAAATACCCAGTTGGGAACCTCGAGTCCCCCAGGGAGGGGGGGGCAGTACCCTTAAAGTGGGTCTCCTGGAGGAATGCTATAGAGGCCCGCGCCGCCCACAGGGACCGAAGCAGGTGGGACCTCCTTTCCGGGGTGTTCAGACCTCTCACATTGTTGGTCCAGAGCCGCAGGGGGGCCGGGTCAAAACCACCACCCGAACGCCCCGCCATAGCCGACAGGGGGAGGGGGGGGGGGGGCGGGTTCTGTGGGCCGGGGGGGGGGGAAGGGGGGGAAGGTAGTCAGTGGGGAGGGCGGGGGTGTAGGGGAAACTCGTCGGGGGGGGGGGGGGGTAGGGGGAGTCCGTAGGGTCGGGAGGTAGGTCAGGAAGTAGCGGATATCCCGCTATCAGGATTAATTGGACTTGACTGTGTGGGAGGTGTCCGACAGGTCTGAGTCCCCAGTCCCTTTAAATAACTCAGTCACCCGCGGTCCTCCCGTCCGTTACCCTCAGTCTGTCCGCGGGGTCGTACGCGTGATCCGTACAGGTAGAGTCAGTGCACTCTGTGCAAGGCGCGGTGAGACAACTAGTATGTATAAGACATAACGTCCGGCCCTCGGCCGTTCTAACATGAGCAAAACAAGCATAAGCAAAACTAACACCATATCTGATACTAAGGTCTAGGTAAGCATCTGGTTTCAACTGGTCTTTAACATGGTAGGGGGTCTAACTCTCATCTAACTGACCAATACTCAAAGCCCCTCTCCCCGGGCACCTAGGCCCAACGTGTTTAGCGGAACCCAGTGGAACACATCATACACCCCCGCCTCCCCCCAACCCCAGCCACCCCCCCGAGGGCAGCCAAGCCCGGAGGTTTAGTCTGTTCTCTCGAGTCCAATCAGGCCCATGCCCTCCAAAGACCCGTCCCCCACCCAAATCCCGGGAGGGTCTAACGTTTAATCTGTTTGCTTGCCCTGATAATCCACGGGGGGGGGGGGGGGGGGGAAGAGAGCGGGTACAGTTCCTTGAGAGCGTCCCAAAGTTCGTTGCAATGCATTTCTGCACGGGGCGGGGGGGGGGGAGCGGTAGCAGAGTCACCTGTGGCCAGCGTCCGAGGTTTATTCCCACCTCCCAACCTACAGACTATTGCCCGCTATGGTCAACCACGATGCCCACCCCAGGTACCTCAATAGTAGGCCGTGTCTATTCTCCGTCAGGGTGTCACTCTTCGGATCCTGCCGGGCCGCCGAGCATCCTGGCTGGGGATTCTCTTATGCTCCGTGCGTCCGGCGGTGGGCTGCTCGTTACCCGTCTCCGGTTAGGGGCCAGCGGCGTTTCCAGCAGCCAGTTACGGATGCGCACGTGGGGTAGTCGCAGTGCTCGCAGCGTGGGGGCCACATCATCAGGCCAGCGGATGTGCAGCCAGGTGTTGCCCTGTCGTATCTGCAGGCTGAAGGGGAAGCCCCAGCGGTAGGGCACATTCTTCTCTCGCAGCATGGCCGTTATGGGCCGTAGTGCTCTCCTCGCGTCTAAGGTCAGGCTAGAGAGGTCCTGGAACAGTGCCACGTTTGCTCCCTGGAACATTATATTATCGGAGCCCCTAGTGGCCGCCATTAGTGCGTCTTTCAGGCTATAGGCGTGGAGGCAGCATAGCACATCTCTGGGTTTCCCATCTTGCCTTGGGGGGCCCAGGGCTCTGTGAATCCGGTCAAATTGGATTGTCTCAGGGCAATTGCGGCCTAATATCTGCCTGAATAGGGCCTGTACTTTTTCTGGCAGTGGGGTTGAGTCCGGTTCCGGTAGGCCGCGGATGCGTATGTTTTGGCGGCGGCTCCGGTTTTCTAAATCCTCTACCTGTCGCCTCAGTGTTAATAGCAGGTTCCCCTGCCTAGTGGTGGCTATCTCGGCCGACCTGTGTTGGGATCGGTTGGCCTCAGCTTCCGTCTCTAGTGCCTCCACCCGTACCTCCACTGCTGTCAGCTCGGAGCGCATGGCGGTTATCTCCTCACGCATGGCAGCTCGGAATTCTTTCAGCATTGCAGTGGAGTCCGTCTTCGTGAGCATGCTGGACGAGATCCGGGTAAGTTCTTGCCGAATCATAGTTAATGCGTCCATCTGGTCTCCGTCTTCGGAGGGGACTCCCGCGTTTTCCACCTCGGGGGAGGCCGACGCCATCTTAGCGCTCGGCCCGGCGGAGCGAGAATCAGACGGCGTGGAAACAAAGTCGTCCAGGGTACCTCTACTGCTCCTCGGGGAACCGGTGTTGGGGGTCCCCAGAAGCAGGTGTCGCTTAGTTCTCACCATTTAGGGCTCGTTTGCAGGCTTAGATAGCTGTGAATATAGGCCGAGGGCACGGAGCTCACCGACTACACGTCTGCTCCCATGCACGGTCCGGCCACGCCCCCTACACTTTGTTATTGTCTCATTTGGTAATTTCCTCTTTTATTTTAAAGCTCTGCAGAATAAGTTGGTGCTATATAAATACCAATAATAATAATAATAATAATAACACGATGGCAGTCACTACGAGTATGTAACATTTAAGCTGAAGTAAAAGGTCTTCATATAAGATGAATCCCCATTTACCCAATTCCAGAGGTTGGCTGGACATTGGGACTAGCAGGAGGCTAACAGATAGTAGCTGCAGAACCAGAATAAGGTAGGGCTTTCCTTCTGCCCCCGGCATGCAGCACAATACCACAGACTTGGATACTTACAAAGTTCCTCTCATGCAATGGAGAACAATGGATCATGTTGTTCACTCACCTCTTACTGTGGACATACCTCTGCTGATGTGGTTGATGTAAAGTACTGATCCTAAGCCCCCATCTGGTACAGACACTAAGCAGAGTTATTTAAGAGCTGAGTGAGTGATAGGAGTTTTAGCTCAGAAGTAGGAGCTGCAGCAAGATGTATCCTGCCACCTTAAAGCACCTCTTCAGGTAGATGATTCCACATCCTTGTTGTTTTTATTGTAAAAAAACCTTTCCTTTGCATTAGACTAAATCTCCTTTCTTTTAGTCTAAATGCATGACCTCTTGTCCTTTGTATAGTCCTATTTCATTTTCCTGTCCGCTCGCACCTCCCACGCCTCCCTGCTCTGTCATTCCCTGCATTGGCTTCCAGTTAGACATAGAGCTCAATTTAAAATTCTGGTGCTTGCTTACAAGTCTCTACATAATGCTGCTCCAACCTACCTATCCTCCCTAATACACAAGTATGTCCCGCCGAGGCCCCTACGCTCTGCCAAAGACCTACGTATATCCTCTGTCCGTACTACCACCTCTAATGCTCGCCTCCAAGATTTCTCCAGGGCCGCACCTCTTCTGTGGAACTCCCTTCCCTTCTCCATAAGACTTTCACCCAGTCTCGGCTTATTCATAAAATCATTGAAATCTCACTTCTTCAAGAAAGCATATCAATTAAACTGTTAGCAGGATTTTATCCCCCACCAACCATGACTCCTCTCCTGCAACTGTCAAAAATGACCTACTAAGCCCTCAGTGCATACTTTTCACAACCTACTTTTACCCTTTGTGTCACTATACCCCACTCCCTCTAGAATGTAAGCTCATTGAGCAGGGCCCTCCACCTCTCTGTTCCTGTATGTCCAGTTGTCTATAATTACATGTCTGTTAGTCCACCCATTGTGCAGCACTACGGAATCTGATGGCACTATATAAATAATAAAATAATAATAATAATAATTTATGAATAGATTTCCAGACAATGGTTTGTATTGGCCCCAAATATGTATTTGTATAATGCTCTCATATCCCCACTGAGGTGGTGTTTTTCCAAACTAAAGAGATTAAAAATATTTAACCTTTCTTCATAGTTAAAATGCTCCATTCCTTTTATCAATTTTGTAACCAGTAACTATAATTTTGTAACTGTAACAAGTGCCAAGCATTTTCATGTAGCCCAATTTGTTTTAGTTTGAACACTAACATATTAATGAGGAACCATATTAAATACTTTGGCAAAATCCAAATCTTTGTAGTAGAAAGAAATCTAACTATTGAACAAAAGAAAAATATAAATAAAAAATATATATTGCAAAAGGTCTCTTAACGTAAGTTTACTTTTAAACTTATTTAGTTTATAAATACCAAGACCTATTAAAATTGTCCGTGTGTTAACTGCAAATATTTAAAAAAAAAAAAACACTTTAATGTCACTGTTATATTTTTTTATGTAATGCCCTGTCTATTTATGAAAAGTCTGTGTTACTTGCACATTGGCTGTTTAGCGCATTAATCTGTTAATTGCCTGTGAAATTAGAGATCCTAATTCAATAAGGCAGCATTTTCAGTCCGCACAAAGTTACAATTCCCCTGTTAACTATGACACATTATTATATGACATCTAATAATTGCTGCATAGTTCGAGAATGCAGAAAGGATGAGTAAATATATGTCAAATATGTTTAAAACTCCACTTCCTGACACTTCATTCAAGGTGCAGAGTATATCTTTCTGTTGGATTTATGTTTCTAGGCATTATTCTGGAGTAATTCTAAATTATTCAACATGTAAACATAACCATGAATTACTCATGTCTGCATGCAAAAACCAAAGCTTTGGTTGTGAGCAACTTATAAAAGGCTTTTATTACTGATAGCAATAATAGTTAATTTGTATGAATCTGCACATAAATGTAACCATCGGTACAGTTGGATGTAGGTAATGCAGATTGGGGATTCAGTTTAAATACACATATACCTGCCAGACTTCATGCAGCAAATGTAAAACACGGCATACTCATGCCTACAGAATATTGAAGTTCACTGTGTTGCTAGTAATATTTAGCCTAAGCCACACCATGTGGAAAAGCTTCTAAAAAAATTTTTTCCCAGATGTGGTTGCTCAAAAAGGACTACATGTAAAAAAAAAAATTGCACCTTTCATAAAAAAAAAATCTTTAAATGTTTTTTACAAAAATATTATTTATATGCACATAGTTACTGCACATACTGCCCTCAAACAAGAGCTAATTTGGAACAAGATTGCCTTAGTATCATAGCTCATCAATACTCACTCACAGGCTTCACTGATTCGCTGCCAAAATTACTATTCTCTTGCTACATATTACAAAAAGCTGTGGCAGGGGCAAATTTGGTAAAAATAAATAAATTATCAGCTCTTAACCAATTTTTGTAAACTATTCTACATCGTTAAAGAAGGTGAAGTTTGTACAGGTGATACTCGAAAAATTAGAATATCGTGCAAAAGTTAATTTATTTCAGTAATGCAACGTAAAAGGGGAAACTAATATATGAGATAGACACATTACATGCAAAGCAATAGGAGGGTGCAAGGTAAAGCACTAGGTTCCCTCTTATCAATATTATAGCCCCCATGCACTTCCCATGTGTGCGGGCTGGCTGCCCCCATTAAATAAGAAGTTACCCCAACCTGCTATCCACAGATGGGAGCACCCCTGTTTTTTTTTATTAATAATTCCACCTGCTTACCATAGGTAGTCACCCACTCAAAGCCCATGGGCGGCAGCATGAGGGGAACAGTGCCCCCCCACCCAATATTTTACAAGCCCCCATTCTCTATCACTAGTTTTCACATTTAGTAGATATGCCTGTTGTATGGCAGTTGGGGGCATAAATTATATTAATATTTGGGTCATATTGTGGTTGGCTAATAAGTGCTGGCCCCTCAGCAGTGCAAAGGTTAACAATAACCATTTGCCCACTGTTAAATGCAATGATCAATGAAAATGTTTACTGAATTTTAGCCAAAACGAATCGACATATGACCGAACGTTGGTCAAACTAAAAAATAACATTTTTGTGACCAAAAACACCAAAATTTGCACGTCTATATAATACTCTCTAAAAAAATAAATCACAATTTGAGATTGTAAAATATTATTTTTCTAATGTTGGCAAATTGATTTCCAAGAACAAGCTGTTTCTAAATTGTGAATCGAACAAACTGCATGTTGTCTAAACTAAACAACTCCATTTTAAACATCAAAACATTATCAATCCTCATTTAGATTTCATACTGGTAAAGTATCAAATAAAGTCCATTCTAAATCTAGCCCTCTGTTCAGAGGCAAATCCGGTTTATATCCTATAGGAGGGAAACAGAGAGTACAATAAATATTGTACTATATTGACTACCGAAATATACTATGTGCATCTGCCCCTCAAATTCACCTCCTTAAACTAAACACTTGATATAAATTAATTTGTCATTATATTCTGTACTGTAATTACAGTGTTCTTCATTAAAATATATTAAAATAGCCAATGTGGCTAGCATGTAATTCAAAATGAACTCCTTCTTTGTATTGCCTGATAAAAGAAACACTCCAATCACTATAACTACTACATCTCTCTGTAACTCCCCACATTGTAAGTAGTCAAAACATTTTAAAATGGTTTGACTTCTTACCTGGTACCCGCTGGGTACTTCTCTCGGCCTCCACTACTTTATATGGAGTGCAGTAGCTTCTATTCGCTCTCCTGAGCTACGCCTTGCATGATTGGACTAGTAGAGGCACAGATAAATAGCTGGTGGACCCCAGGTAAGAAGTCAGTCCATTCTATAACAGTTTCATTCCTTACAGTGATGGGGGTAACCAGGGCACTCCTTGCAACATAACCACCACAGCATGTTGTAGTGAATATGGTGTTTGGAATGCTTCTTTAACCTCCCTAGCGGTATTCCCGAGCGTGACTCGGGGTTAATTTTCGCTGCCAGAAGCGGTAACCCCGAGTCACGCTCGGGGTAGAAAACTCAGAGTCTCCTTACCTTCTCCCTGCGACCCAGCGATGTCCCCGCTGTGATTGCCGGTGAGAGCCCCGGCGGATGCCTCCATCTGCCCTCCCGGATCCGTCTCTGTGAGCCGCAGAGGCTCATGGGGGCGGAACTGGGCGAGTAATTCAAATGTATAAAAGTTTTAAAAGTGACACACACACAAAGTTAGGTGATACAGTGAAATCCTGTCAGATTACATTGTATCACCTCAGATTTGACACAGTATCACCTCAGATCATCCTACACTGCCCTGCCTGCCCCTTTTGCTGTAATTTCTGCCCATAAAATATTTTTTTTTACCATGGCATCAAAGCGTCACTTTAGCATCTCCAAAGCGGCTTTGGATCAGATGAGTGACAGCGGCAGCGACACAGAGCCCCTCGCAGAATTGAGCGACGGCGATAGCGATTCGTGGCATGATTCGTCATCCGACTCTGACAGTGACCAGAGTAGTGGCGACAGCGACGATTCTGCACCCGAGCTCAGTTATGTGCGCACTTGGTGCCTTATTGATTGCGGTATGGATGAGGTACCGCCGCCAAGATTTCCGTTTACTGGATCACCTGGGATGAAGGTAGACGTTGAGCACAATGATCCTTTGGCATACCTAAAATTATTTCTCACAGATGACGTCATTGAAAAGATTGTCACGGAGACAAATCGCTACAACGAGCAGCAATCAGCTACTCTGCATAGCAAGTTTTCCAGGAACAGAAAATAGAAACCGGTGACTAAAGAGGACATCTGGAAGTTTCTGGGGCTAATACTTCTTTAGGGGGTGGTGGGGAAACCCCAGCAGAAATGGTACTGGACTACCAATAAATTGCTGGCAACCCCATTTTTTGGCACCATCATGTCCGAGTACCGATTTTCCCTCATAATGAAGAATTTGCACTTCACCAACAACGAGGAATTTGACGAAGCCACACATCCAGCGCCAAAACTCAAGAAGATCTGGTATAGATCTATATCTATATCTATATCTATATAAGAAGTATACCAAATGATCCTAAAAAATTTCCAGCAGGCCTATGTGCCAGATAGAGACATCAGCATTGATGAAAGTCTGATGGCTTACAAGGGACGCCTCAGCTGGATTCAATACATCGCATCCAAGAGAGCACGGTTTGGAATAAAATCCTATATGCTCTGCGAGTGTGCCACTGGCTATATATGGAATTCCGTCATATACACCGGTAAAGGAACACAATTCAACCCCAGGTACAGCGGCTATGGGATGGCAACGTCATCAGTCCTTACACTGCTTGAGCCATTGCTGAATCAGGGGTATTGTGTGACAACGGACAACTTTTACACATCGCCTGAGCTGTACGAGTTTCTGATAAAACACAAGACTGATGGATATGGAACCGTTAGGGCCAACCGACGTGACCTGCCATCTATGTTTGCCAAGCAAAAACTGAAAACAGGAGAAATGGTTGCCTGGCAGAAAGGAAAGATGATGGCAATGCGTTGGCGTGACAAAAAATACGTATGCCTAATGAGTACAGTGCATAACACCTCCACTGCCATGGTCCACACAAGAGGTGGGAAAGATGTCATGAAGCCACAACTTGTGATTGACTACAACAACACCATGGGAGGAGTCGATAGAGCTGATCAGGCGATGACATTTTATCCGGCTATGCGGAAACAACAAAAAAAATATTACAAAAAAATCTTCAGGCATCTACTGGAACAATGCCTCTGGAATGCCTATATACTGCACAAAGGAAAGAGTGACATGCCTCTTGTTCATTCTGACTTTATCTGGAAGGTGGCGGAGCGGATTTTTGTGAACTACCAAACGGCATCAGTGGCCGTGAACAGATCTGGACGTCGTGCTGTTGACGTTGTCAACCCAGAACGCCTGACTGGTCGTCACTTTATGGATTACATCCCGCCAACTGCAAAAAAGGCAGCACCTACAAGGATGTGCGTAGTTTGCTGCTCAAAGCGAGATAGCAATGGAAAAAAAATCCGAAAGGAATCCAGATTCCATTGCCCTGATTGTGATGTCGGTCTATGTGCAGTCCCATGTTTCAAAATTTACCACACCCAGGATGTTTACTGAATTTTCTTTGTTTGACAAATTTCATTATTTATTACATTATTGAATAAAATTATATTATTTATTAGATTATAATTCATGATTTTATGTTTCAAACTTTATCACATCTGAGAGTACTTTTGGTCAGGTTTAAGAAAGTAATTACTGGCCTACAATACATAACACCAAATTTCCATGCAAAAAAATGGTACCGCTTTTGGTACAAAATTCCTGACATAATCATACCGCCAGGGAGGTTAATAAACACATCTTTGATAAGCTTCCTCATTATGTAAGCAAGATACTCATCTTTTTTCTACAGTCCATGTAGCCCAAGATTCACTTCCGGCATCTTCTTCTGCATTCCTTACTACAGCAAGGAAACAGGTCATGAAGTCAGCTCATATAGATGACCACATGTGTGGAATAACCTCCCGGAAAAAACCCAAAATCTTCTGCAAGCCTTTGAGGAGAACATGTATCTAAAGTCAAACCAAACAGCTGCTAATAGTTATCTAATGCCCTGAGTAGGATAAATCTCTATCTTTATAATCAGATTCTACTTTTCGCACATTCTAAAACATCAAACGTGAAAATAAGAGATATCTTAAATACATTCCTGCTGGTAAAACACTTTCTAAATAAAGTAGTCCCAGTGGGAGATTCAAAAGAACATCATGCAAGAAGGCATATAATCTTGTTAGTGATCTGTGCTGCTCCTATGTAACAACACACATTTCAAGGGGGAAGAAAAATCAGATTAGAATTAGCTGACTCAGAGTTTTTTAATTGTACTGATCTATTTTGTTTTATTTGACATTGAAGAAAAGTGGGTTTATAGGTTATGGCAGGACACCATGCTTTCTGGGGAGATATACTTTTTACTTTGCAAATTAGGAGCAGATTTGATTTATTTTAAAGTGTTAAATAAAAGAAGTGCATGCTTGATTACCTCCCAAGTATGAGTTCCTTGTTATCTTTAATTCATTCCCCCAAAAAGTTTTTATATTGGTGCACCTGTTTTCTTTGGCAAAAGAGCAGAAAACAAATTCTGCTTTACTACTGTATTTCACTTTGCCTGGGCTCCATTCTGGCATTCTGAATTTTTCTTAATAAAAAAAAAAATGCCAGCAACTCCCTCTACAATTTTTCCAGAAACCTTTTGTATGTCATATTTTACTGCATTCTAGAAACCAGCTGGGAGCAAGAGTTCTGACATAAGACAGAAGGTACATTTTAAGGATTCTGTGTAAGTTATAATAGTTCTATATAGTAATGACACATAATGGAAATGTGCTTTCTGTATACAGGCATTATACCTATGTGCAAATGTTGTGTTTACATGCTGGTTGGAGTTTTAGGAAGATGCAATTACTTAAAAATACCTGTAAGCAGTTTATTTGACAATTGTCGTCACATCTAATATGCAAATTCACAGCATGTCTTTATAAGGGATTTTGTATAATAAAACAAACATTTTGTCCCCCAATATTTTTAGAAAGGGTGACAGAATTTGTGAAAATATAAAATTATGAACAATTACACAATTTTCATTCCTAAACGGCAGTCTCACTGAATGGCAAAAGTGCTGTTAAATTCTATTTAGGTGCTTGCTATGCACAACAAATTAAAAATAAATGGTATGATAGTTGTATTAAAACAGCTTGATATGGAATTGGCTGTCGTAAATAGCCAGATCACATTTTTTTTTTCCAAAGGCAGTTATTTTACCTTTTTTTGTATTTTTTTTTAATTTATTATATGTTTATCCATCCTTTTTCTTAAACAATATACATAGTTACATAGTTACATAGTTACATAGCTGAAAAGAGACTTGCGTCCATCAAGTTCAGCCTTCCTCACATATGTTTTTTGCTGTTGATCCAAAAGAAGTCAAAAAAACCCAGTTTGAAGCAAAAAAAAAAATTCCTTCGTGGCCCCAGAATGGCAGTCAGATTTATCCTTGGATCAAGCAGTTTTTACCCTACATTGAAAGATTATATATGTTACAAATATATATTTGTGAAAGGATTGATACATAAGGTGTAAACATAGTATTAGAGTGTTTTTATGATTCTTGGTATTTTCTTGGTCAGTTGTCCTGTATTCATTGGTTGATGAATATCAATTAAATTAACATATGGGGCGAATATCAATTAAATTAACATATGGGGCGAGGGACGAGAGAGTGTAATAGTGTAATATATAAAATATAAACATACTTTTATAATAGTGTAAAATATAAACATACTTGTTTTTACTACTAACAGCAGCAAAAACAATTATCTAAAAAAGTCATCTGACACTCCCTATATATATATATATATATATATATAGTATACAATGTTACCCAGCACACACACTCAAAAATATGAAAAAATGCCGGGTGCATAACAAGCCATAGCCAAAAACTACTATAATATGTAATGAATGAGGGCTTGCACTCACGGTCTGTAGATAAGTAAAACAATTCTTGTTTATTTCAACGATTAAAACATGGTTGCTGCCATCAACGTTTCAGCCACTCCTGATTCAGGTATGCTGAATTGATCCTGATGAAAGCCACAGGAGTGGCTGAAACGTTGATGGCAGCAACCATATTTTAATCATTGAAATAAACAAGAATTGTTTTACTTATCTACAGACCGTGAGTGCAAGCCCTCATTCATTACATATATATATATATATATATATATATATATATAGGGAGTGTCAGATGATTTTTTTTAGATAATTGTTTTTGCTGCTGTTAGTAGTAAAAAAAAAAGTATGTTTATATTTTTGCAGTGACATGGAGATGTTGGAATAAGGGAGAACCTGGTTTGAATGGTATATCTTTTTTCAGAGACTATGTATTGAGTGCCAGTAAGTTGCGATGTCATGGTATGATCACCATTTATGTCCAGTGGTTCCTCCTCCAATCCACATCTCCAGCATTTAGGGGAATGTGTCAGGAGGGATTTGTGTAAGTCCACTGTTGTTTTAAACAATTTTATGATTACCTCTTGCATTTGCTACTATGGGCATTAAATATGTTAGAAAAGACTATGTTCCACTCCTTATCTGAGACAGATAAGCCTAGTTGATACATGTTTTAGTGAAATTTGGCAATGTATAATTATAATTTGTTTGTAGTAACTTATAGCTGTTATTGTTTGAAGAGTGTGAGTTCTTGTAGAGAAGAGGCAATAGGGAATAATTTCCTGATGAATTGTTTGACTTAATAATATTGAAATGTATGTAGTAGGTTTGGGTTATCAGTACTGTAATACTCTTGAATGGGGATCATTGAGCTTGTATGATATATGGCCTGTAAAGGTCTATATTTCAAATTGTGAAATATTGGAGGTTTATTAAATACCTAACCTTCTTGTCCTACTGGTAAAAGTGGGTTATGTGAAATGGGATAATAGGAGGACAAACCAGGTGAGATGGCTGGTAGATGGGCCACTTTCTTCCACACCCGTAACATTGCTGAAATAATTGGGTGGGTGGTAGGACATGTCTCCGGAGAAAAGGCTGTAAGCAATGGTAATGCTTGTAAATGAGTGGTTATAGAAGCCTGTTCTATTGTTATCTATCATTTATTGGATGAGCTATGTGCCCAGTCCTATATGCATCCTAGGTGAGTGATAGTATACTATATTAGGTAAACCTATTCCTCCTAGTTGCTTTGGTGTGCGTAAAGTGGAAGATGCTATGCATGGTCTTCTCCCAGTCCAAATAAAGGTAATTAAAGTGGATTGCTCTTTATGAAAGAATATTTTTGGTATCGTGATGGGAAGAAGATTTATGACTCAGATGTTTATTCTGCCAAGCCATCAAAAATGAGGATGGTTCCATTTCTTAAGGTCTGATTGAATGGATTCTATAAAGGTGGAAAATTGAATAGATATAAGTGTTTATAACAAGCCATAATTTGTATATCCAGGTATTTAATCCTTTTGGGGGCCCATTGGAGGGGAGTGATGTTTCATATGGGGGATTTCTGATTGTGGAATCAAGAAATTCTTAATTTTGCTTTTACTGAGATTGACTTTGAAATTTGAGAGATGACTGTATAGGATAATTTCATCCATAAGTTCTAGTAGAGACGTGAATGAACATATAATAATAAGTAGTAGGTCATTAACAAAAGCTGGGACTTTAAATTCCTCTAATGGTGAAGTGTCGATTGTCCCTATTGCAGGGGTAGGCAACCTTTTAGCAGCACTGTGCCGATATAGGATTGTGATGTCCCGTAGCGTGCCGGTCCTATTTTTTAAAATTTAGGTGTGTATGCTGCCATATTCTGCTTGTGTTATTTTTACTGCAGTTGCTTTGCATCATTGTATTTGTGCGTATATGAGCTATTATACTGTATATGTTCATTAGTAGTTTATGGTATTGTGTATGATACATATGAATGTGGGCTGTGTATGAGGGCTGCTTGTGGAATTGTGTGTGGATGGATATGTCCCATTGTGTGTTTGGTAGTGTGTGTGGGCTGTTTGGGGTATTGCATGTGAAAGGCTGCATGTGGGGTTTGTGTGCATCTATGTGGATTGTTAGCGGGTTACGTTTGTGCAGATTGTGTGTATGTTTGTGTGTGGGCTGTTCGTATTATTTGTATAAGGGGAGGGTTATTCTTAATTTCTGTGTTATGAATGTAAATTAGTGATAGTAAAAATGTCTATTTACTGTGTATACCTGTATTCAATATCTACTCAAAATGGCTGCTAGAGCACCCGCTCCCACCGACTAACTACCTCATGTAACAAGATGGTGCCTATATCCGGAGTAAAATCCCGGGATGATGGTGACATCACGCCTCGTAGGATGTGCATTAGATAAGACACTTAACACCTAACCAATTAGAGATGTTTTCTCTCTGTTATCTACATTTTTGCATATGATGTATTTTTGCCTTTATAAGTTCCTTGCCGCCCCCTGAGTAAAGATTCCAAAGTTTTTTATTAACCTGATACCTGTGTCTCAGTGTAATTTACTTCAAAACGTGCACGCATTTATTTTAACAATTTGGAAAGGAGCAGATACTCAGATAAACACTTGGTTTGATCCACAATATCTGTGTATATCTAGCAGTATGGTTGGCTTCCCTGGGTTCCAGTGGGGACCAGGCTGGCCTGGTACAGGTCAAAGACAGGAGCTGCAACAGCAGCTGCAGGCTGCTCTACTACGTTGTGGATTCCCATTCACAAGTGCTTGGAGGAAGTGATCTGAGATCATTTCCTCTATGTGCTGCAATGCTTAAATTGAGGATTGTCCTTCACCATCTTTTCATATTAGCAGATATTTGAAGTTTTACTGGGACTCCTGATAGGCCAGAGCCTGTTTGGCTCTAGCAGCCTTGAGTGCCGTGCAAAGACACCTCGAGTGCCGTGCACGGCACTAGTGCCGTAGGTTGCCTACCTCTGCCCTATTGTCTTCTGGTTTCCAAACTCTGTGTCCAAAGAGGACAAGTTAGTAGATAGCAAGTTAGTTAGGATCTCTCAAATGTCTGGTTCCCTGGAGCATGTTGAGTGTTCTGAGAGAGTCGGACTTTGTGAAAGGGAACCACAGGTCTGGGGTCACCTTTTACGTCCACCTTGTGCTCCTCTGTTTGTCCTTAAAGTACATGTTCTGGTCTCTGGATAGCTTAGCGCGTCCCAAGTCTAGAATGTCTTGTGGACCAACAATTTATTTTTATTGCCCAATTATCTGCTTAAACATCAAATACAGCTGCTAATTAAGTCTTCCTGGCAGAGTTCACACACCGAGTGTGTGCTCACATCACGAGTAAAGTCATGCCTCTCCTCATTTTTGTTTTTTGATTAGGAAACTTAAGCAGTAAGGCAAAGAATATAATTTTCTTCCCAACCTACATTGATAAAAAACAAAGAAATATAAGCTAATAAAACTTACTTCCCAACAATTATAGTCTCTGGAATATTTTGCAAAAAAAAGAATAAAGCAAGTTGTAAAGTTTAGGAGTTTTGAAAACAGGGACAAAGTATAACTGTGAAGCAAATCTAGCATTACTTGATTAAATCCTAAATTATATTTAGTGGAATCTGCACAGCTGGATAGCATATTGATTAAATAAAACTGATTAGATATTATGCCAGAAGCACTTAAATAAAGAGCTAAGGCTTGTCTGACAAGCAGCTGGTGATACTTGAAAAATCCAATTGTATTTCTAGCATAATAGCAATAAAGTGTGGTGATTTTATTACAGAAAACTCGCTGAGTACTATAACAGTAGAGGAAAGTAATAAAGAAAATGCTATACAGAGATAGGAAACCTCTGTAACTCCTGCTAATGTAGCCTATAACTCATACTGTGCTCATCCAGCCAGCAGATGGCTGACTATCAAGGAAAGTGTCCTTTAACAGCAAATAGAGTGGCATGGGGTGTCTACCTATTTAATCTGACAACCATTGTTTGTTACAATTTATGTGCAGGGATAAATTCTGGCAAGGCAATGCAGTGCAAGCATCATTCATTCTGCTCTCTTGGTTTAATGTGTGCATAGAGTCTGACTTTAGTAAAATAGCCAGTGACATACTTACATAGAAGACAAAAAAAAACAAAAAAACATTGTACTAAATAATCAATCTTCAAATTTAAAATACACTGTCCTATTTAATATATACAACTACAGTAATATTCTTCTCAAGAAAGATCATTAATGGGATTGTCAGGTAATACTCAAGATGCCTCTACTTTTCAACTTCATTGCAAATGACTTGCATGATGTCAGATGAAACAAATATCTTACTTATAAATATAGCAAGTAAGCTGTTCACTAAACAATGTCAGGTATTCTACTTCAGAATCCAAGTTAAAAAGATTTTCCAGACCCCTAAACCAGGTCAGTTTGCTGAAATGCTTTACAAAACAGAACGTCTGGTCTTTTCTCCCTCAAGTGTTGCTACTCCCGTGTCTGTCTCCCTTCAAGTCAACGGGGCCACCATCAACTCTACCTCACAGGCTCAATTATATATAGGGCTCAATTTAAGATTCTGGTGCTTGCTTACAAGTCCCTATATAATGCTGCTCAAACCTACTTATCCTCCCTAATACACAAGTATGTCCCATCAAGGCCCCTGTGCTCTGCCGAAGACCTACGTCTATCCTTTGTCCGTACTCCCACATCTGATGCTTGCCTCCAAGACTTCTCCAGGGCTGCACCTTTGCTGTGGAACTCCCTTCCCTTCTCTGTTAGAATTTCACCCAGTCTCCACTCCTTTAAAACAATCTTTGAAAACACACTTCTTCAGGAAAGCATATCATTTAAACTGTTAGCGGGTTTTCATCCCCACCCCCCCATGACTCCTCTCTTGCAACTGTCAAAATTAACCTAAGTTCTCAGTGAATACTGTAACCTATTTCATTACCCATACTTATACCCTTTGTGTCAGTATACCCCACTTACTCTAGCATGTAAGCTAATTTAGCAGGGCCCATAACCCCTCTGTTCCTGTGCATTAATTTGTCTGTTTACAATTACATCTGTTAATCCACCCATTGCACAGCGCTACAAAATTTGCTGGCATTATATAAATAATAAAATAATAATAATAATGTGTAAAGAATGTGCCCTTTCAATAGAAATTGGCACTTTTATAAATTAACCTTTTAACTCCCTCCACCAGTCATTCAGACCACCGTCCTATTACTTCCGCAGAGGAGCTAAATTCAAGAAGCAGCACTTGCCCAAAGCATCTGCCTTGCAAAGACTTCTCAGCTACATTGGAATATCTGTGGTTGGACAGCCACAGGAAATGTGGGCGGTGTTTTCAAAGGCTTCAAGTATGAAATCTGCAGCTTTTGCAAGTTGGTTTTAGATATACCTCCAATGAGAAAATGCTTTGAGTATATGTACTAAATTGTATGTGAGCAGTGGAATATCTATTTAAAGGAACACTATAGGGAAGGAACAAAACCATGTTTTAAAACCACCTTCTAGCCCTTCCCCCTCCTCCCTTTGCCCCCTCTAAATATAGTAAAATCTTACTTGTATTCAAGTCTGGAGCTGCTGGTTCTGCCCCTGATCTGCCTGCTTGGCTGACATTATGAGAAGTCAAAACCAATTGCAATGCTTTCCCATAGGATTGTCTGAGACTGTCAAGAAAGCAGAAAGGGAGCAGAGCCAGCACAAGTCAAACACAGCTCTGGCCCATCAGTGTAGCGGAGCTCCCTGTACCCTGACTGGATACCTCCGCCAAAGGACAGCTTCCTAGCTGGAACAGGGGAATAAACTGCAGCACTTGTGCGCATAGTCACCATGGCTTGACTGGGGTCCTGGAACCACTACCTCCTGGAACCGAATGGGGAATTCACTCTAGACACCCCCAGGCACTGGACTACACTCAGTCCTGGGAGCTCTAGTCCTTACAAGGACTTTCCCTTTTGAATCCCTCACACTGGAACAGTGATTAAAGAGTAGCACTTTCCCCTCCCAGTAACCAGACGACACATAGTTCTGGGAGCACAAGCTGGAGTACTTTTAATGGCAGCCACAACTGGCCTTATATGCAGGTCCCGATGCAAGGGGCACTCCCCCCTGGACCTGAGAGTAGACTACAGTAAAAACATACACACAATTACATTGACTCTCAGGTCCAGGACACTCCCATACAAAAGAAGATAATCACCCCCTTGTGCCTGGGAGATAATTGAGTCAAGCACTGTACAAAACTCAATTATCTCCAGGCATAAAAAAACACACATTTCCCAAACACCCCAAAATCACCTTAAAAATACATAAAACCCCATATATGATATGATCTGGTTGACCAACATATCCAAAAATCACCCAGATCAGTTCAAGGGTTCAGGAATTTCCTGGAAGTCATAATTTGACCGACCGCACACATGGTCCCATGCCCAAAACAGTTCCAGAGAATCAGGGCTTGTGGTCTGTCTAGTTCGGTAGTTTAAAAATGAACAAACTACCAAACATAGTCAATAGTATTACCCTGGAGCTTGATCCCCTTGTTCGTGGGAATGTTTCCACTGAAGAGTGTCTTCCTAAGTGTTATTAAACCGAACACAGGTGATCATGGAATCCAGCGGTTTTCGGGAGTTTCAGTGTCGGAAAATAGTTCCATGAACTCGACGACCAAACACCACTGCCTGTGTTCATGCAAACAAGATGGCCGCCACCTCGTGGTCGTCCATAGGAAATGCAGCCACCCAGACTTATACTTAGAACACTGCGGTGGAAATTGCTACAAAGTATCAATTAGGCTTAACAAGCTCTAGGGTGGTCTCCGGTTCGTGCGGCTGTTCGGTTGCCGAACCATATAGTCCAAATACACGAAAGGAGACTTTTACATCACATTTTACAAGGTCCATAGTCTGTGGGCAGAAGGCTGGCAAGCAGGCTCTTCCAAGAACTCATGGCAAACGCACTTGAAAAGGGAAGTTTGTCACAATAAGCATCGCCTCATAGAGATGCATTGCATCAATGCATCTCTATGAGGAAAATTCAGTGTCTGCATGTTGAGGGTGGAGACACTGATTGGCAGTGACTGCCCCAGGAAGTACCTCTAGCACATTAGTACTCCTCTAATCTGAGGAGTGGCCTTTATTACTAGGCTGTGATGTAAACACTGCATTTTCTCTAAAAAAAAAGACAGTGTTTCATGAAAAGAGGCTGAAGGGAATGATTACACTCACCAAAACAAATACATTAAGCTGTAGTTCTGGTGACTATAGTGTCCCTATATTGTCCCTTTAACGTCAGAGGTATCAGGTAATGTGCAACTGATTGCATTTGCAGACAGTTGTATGCAGGTTAATGCGGTGTGATTTGCTAACACAACCCATGCAATCACATTTCTCTTCAACAACAAAGATGCTTTGATGTAAGTCAAAGGCTGTCATTTGTGACTATTTTATTAAGTTTACAACAGACATTGATTTTTTTTTTTGATTTTTTTTAAACCTCTTTCAATGGATGAGAACATGTTGTTATTGTGTGGCTATGTTGGTTTTAGTAAGTAGTTATTTTATAGGAAACCATTAGCAAATGATTCCCACAAGCATTTTGAAGTATTGGGGAGATGTTTTAGTTTGATCTATGAACATGCCCTTAGCACTTGACTTTAATGGCAGTGTTAGTGTCTGGGACTATGGCTATCTATGACACTTAGCGTACTGAGTTAAGAGCCTGCATGTTTCAGTTTCCGCCTGCATGTTTTAGAACAATTTTAGTAGTGCCTTGTCGAGTGACAATCAATCAATTTAGCGGGGAATCCCAAAATATATAAAATATTGTTTGTGCACAATGCCTGTGTAATTGGCTGAAATTTTCAGTGCTTGCTCATTGTGAATGTGAGTGTGGGCCCAGCCATGTGCTGTACAACGTGCGGTGGGGTGTAAGCAGTAGAGCTATCGCAACTTGGTGGAGCGGGATTTAAGCTAAGCATGGATGTTTGACAAGAATTTCTTCCCATTAGTCCCAATTAATCGTTTCTCCAGAAAGAGAAGAATTCTGTTGGCTGTTGCTGCTGGAGGTGCTATTGATAAATCTCAGTCAATCTGAGCTAATAGGCAGCCATCCTTGTTGTGCACCAAATATGCTCCTTTAAACTTATTTATTTATTTTCTCCTTTTATTTATATTCTTGTTACTTTTATTAGAAATAGGAAAAAGACAAATAGTGAAAAGAATTGATATATGAACCTAGTAATGTAAATTCATAATTTAATATAGTTTTGGCAGGCCGCCTGGTACCCTGACTGGGTACCTCCACCAATTCATACTTTCTAGTAATCACCGAGTACCATAAGCACTGCACCAGAACACCATAAGCACTTCCAGCCACAAGCCGCCGCAGCATGACTGGGGTCTCGCCACCTCTGCCCACCCTGGACCCAAGTCCTGGATCCAGCTCCCAGTGGGTAGACCTCTCCTCCAGAGAGTATAGCAGGTATAGCAAGTATAACTGTGCCCCCCACACATGAGCCGAGGCTTAATACTGGGAGTAGACTGTTTAATGCAGGCAAACACTCACAATTTATACACACATTTTAACCCCCAACAGCCTCATTTACATACAATAGGGAACACGGAGTACTATAGTACAAAGAAGGGTGGGGTCAGACAAGGGCTGATGGGAGATTGAGGAGGGACAAAGCAGCTAGTTTAACCCCTTAAGGACCAAACTTCTGGAATAAAAGGGAATCATGACATGTCTGGGGGTTTAACAGGGGTTAAACTTGTCTGGCAGTATCCCTGGGACAACGCCCTGCTGGGGAAACAATAGGACAGGAAAAAGGGGGAGTGAGAGAGGCACATACAAGCAATACATTCAACATACTCCTCCTCTGAGATAATTGAGTCAGGAACTGTACAAATTTAATTATCTCCAGGTACAGAAAAACACACAATTTCACAACACCCCAAAAGTACCCCCAAAATCTATGGAAACCCTTCCAGAGTCACATTCCCGGATAGCCCCTATCTGAGTGACCATCATATCCATAAATACTCAGATCGGTTCAGTGGTTCGGATTTTCCATGAAAGTCAACTTTTAACATGTCTTTTTACATGGCCCA
Source organism: Pelobates fuscus (assembly GCF_036172605.1). Classification (NCBI taxonomy): domain Eukaryota; kingdom Metazoa; phylum Chordata; class Amphibia; order Anura; family Pelobatidae; genus Pelobates; species Pelobates fuscus. Next base: position 171,846,406 of record NC_086318.1, on the reverse strand, counting down.
TAGTCCTGGGCAGGAGGCATGCCAGCAGGTCCCTCCAGGAAAACACGGCAGAGACATCTTTGCCACGATAGTTATATGGAGTAAGTACTAAAATATGTGAGGTTGCCAAAGACACACAACTGACAAAATTTAAATCGGGCATGTATGAGTTATTTTTCATTTATTTATGTCTACATCCAGTTAATAAAATGTGTCAAGCTGAACAACTCTTCATAAGACACGACTGGAAACTGAAGTTTAAATGATTCATTTTAGAAATAGCAGTCTAGTGAAGGAATACATGCTGTTCCAAAGTGTCTGTGTCAGTAAAATACCAAAATACAATTTTCTGTTGTTAAAGCAGGTCAGCCACTGCTGTAAACGTGTCAATTCCTAATTTCCTCACCCCAGTATTGTAACATCACCTGAATTAGTAGTGCAGCAGTGGTAAGTATCCACTTATCTCTATAGTACTTATCTGTACAGGGTGGTATCGTTGTCGCCTGATTCCCTGAGTTCCCACATGCTAACACAGCATCTCCAGAGAAATGTTATATGAGCATAGTCATACTCTGGTATACCTTTCTGCAGAGGTTAAATACATTTGCATTGCATGCTCTGGCTTTGCCAGGGTAACTATTTATACAGTTTAAACATACATATTTCTTTTTAGACAACAGCATGACTCATAATTCACATTTATTTAGCTATCGGGTTTTGCAAACATTTTAGATTCATTACTGAATATTTAAATCCTCCTTTATTTGTTTTACTGTTCAGCAAAGCTGACAGAGCCTACCATTTTAGATACAAATTAAACAAAATAAGGTAGTGCTAATTATATCCCCTAAGACAAAATAATATGTGTAATGAAATTCAGTTGGAGAATCTGAGAAAAATAATGATAAGATACAGAAAAGAATAATGTTTATGAATATGTAGCACAACATGCACAGATTACATGATATTGGTCTATAAAACCACTGCCTGTTCAGTAGTCATGTTCTAAATTTGGATGTATTGATGCATACTTGTTTTTTTTTTCTTGAACTACATTTATTACTCAGTATACAGTATACTGGAACCCTTTGACATGCTATAGCAAAACTATAACAACTGCTGGCAAATTCCTTTTACAACTGGTTTAATTGTTGACAATTGTATTTGCATGTCTGTAGTTGCATCACGTCGATTTCGATAGTCCAATTCTGGGTATTCTTTGCATAAATCACCCCAAGAAGCAATAAGAGAAACTTCTTTTGGCTTAGTTGACTGTCAGAAGTTATATCGATCAGAAGCTCAAAATGTACATCATAAAAATTATCTGGCTTGTATTTTATGAATGGATTGCAACCCATTCATTATTGTTTTCATTCAAGAATGGAAAATACTGATTAATAGATGTGATTAAATGGTGAAGATGATCTACAATTTCATTTTCGAATTTCATCTTCAAGTTCAATTTTTTTTTGATTCTTCAAGAAAATCCTTAAGTGTTGGCAAAGAGTTCAAATTATTTTGCTCATCAAATGAGGTCCAAAACAGCAGCTTACGAGACAGTGAAAATATTGTATCTCTTTCATTAAAAAATATTAGTGGTTATTCCTTGGAGTGATAAACATATGTCATTTAATTTTGTGAATATGTCTGCAAGATATGCTACTTTGGATAACCACAAAGTGTTTTTTTTTTTTTTTTTTTTTAAATTTCTTTATTTTTGGTTCGTCACGGAGTACGGCATAGCAATGTACTGTGGCTCACGCAGGAGCCGAATACGAACAGTTTTACAAGTTATACGTCAATAGAGAGATGAAGTTATAGCATATGCGGTGTTAATATGAGCCGCTCCGTGGCGTCTTAAACTGAGGGGGGGGGGGCATATCCCGCCCTTTGAAAATGTAACAAGAAAAAACAATTATATGATAACAAAACAGTACAATACAATACATTAAAATATAACGTGGCAATGTAAATGTACAGTGCGGTAGTCAGAGTCCATTTCGTCTGAGTCACGATGGTTAAAATACAATCCATGCATATATCTGGGTAGGCTTTAACATCGTTATGTAGCGTCGGTTCTAAGCGTGGTCCGCCGAGACACAGCGGCTCACACAGAGGACCGACCTCCGAGGGGTGGCGTGTGGCCTACGTTAAAAACTAGGTGTGTGTCGGCCTAAATGGCCTTGGTATCCTGCCTTATTATGTCATTTATAACCATCGTGGGCGTGTTCATCCCGTACATAGAGTAAAAGGACAATGCAATACAGTGCCATATGTTAGTAACATCGTAAGAATCTATTACGATTCGTCCTGTTTTCCGATTTTGTATAACAATGAATAAAAAGAATGAAAATAAAAATAAAAAATAAAAACAGTGGAGGGGTGAGAGGGGAGGGTGAGCCAGGATGAGAGGTTGGGGGAGGGGAGGGCGGGGGGGGGGAGAAGCACCGGTCGTGGGAGGGGGGCGCGGCGGAGGGAGGCCCTTCCTAAAGTCTCTGTCTGTCAGCGTATTAATGATATGGCCCTAATCGTCAAGATAGTCTTCCCAGGGCTGCCAGATTTTGCGAAATGATTTCTCTGTGTTCCTAATTTGAGCTGTGAGTTTGTCCATCAGATATGTGTCCTAGATCTTTACAATTACGTCGGTGTCTGTGGGTAGGTCAGGTTTTAGCCACGCTTGGGCGATGGCCCTTCTGGCCGCTAATGTAATTTTGTTAAAGAGTTGTTGCTCCTTCCTGGGGAGGCCGTCTACGGGTTTGGACAGTAGGATCGACCAAGGTTCTAAGGCAACAGGCATCATTAGGACGTCTGCTATTAGTGTCTGTATGCGTGTCCAGTATTTGTGTATTTCAGGGCATTCCCACCACATATGCACAAATGTGCCTTTACCCCCGCAGCCCTTCCAGCATGTATCGGTCGTGGTTTTCCCCATTTTGTGTAGTTGCACTGGTGTGGTGTACCATCTCATGAGCATTTTATACGATTGTTCTTGGTGCAGTACGCAAATTGAGGTCTTGGCTGTTGCTTCCCAAATGTCAACCCAATCCTCTCCCTCCAGTGTCTCCCCCAGGTCTGTCTCCCATTGGCCAATGTAACGTGGGTCTGTAGCGTCTTTGGCGGGGGCGCTGAGTTGTGCGTAAATAGCCGTTATAAGGCCTTTCTGTACGGTTTCGGCGTTACACAGCTGTTCATAAAACGTCATTGGGGTGTGTGCAGCTTTTTTAACCTCTGGAGTTTTGGCGAAGTCCCGTAATTGCATGTGGCGAAATACATCCTTCGTAGTTAGGGTCGTTAGAAGTTTCAGACTATCAAACGTTCTAAAGGTGTCGCCCTCGTACATTTGTCTATATCTCTGCATCCCCGTGCTCTCTAAGCCCCTAAAGTCTCGTGCGCTCAGCCCGGGCTCAAACGCCTTGTTTCTCAAATATGGTGTCAGGGGTGAGGGGGTGTGTTTAAGTGCGTACTTGGTAGCTGTCTGGTCCCATATTCGCACGGAATTTAGAATGGCCGGGCAGGTGGTTCGTAGGGCGGGTCTGTCTTGTTTGGGGACCCATATCCAGTATTGTGGCAGGTCCGTGCCCATTAATTTCGTTTCCAGGTCAACCCACCTATGAGAGCCTTCTGGTGTGTGCCACGCCACTATTTGGGCTAACTGAGCCGCCAAGTAGTAGTGGTGCAAATTTGGGAGCCCAAGTCCTCCTCTTAACTTCGGTCGATACAGCACATGTCTGGCTATTCTGTGTAGTTTTTGTGCCCATATGAAGTTATCTATGTGTCTTTGTAATATAGTGAGGTCTTGCTTAGTGACTTTGATCGGCAGGGCTTGGAACAGGAATAATAGGCGTGGAAGCAGCGTCATTTTTATGGCATGTAGTCGCCCAATCCATGAGATTGGCTTCTCCTGCCATTTGTCTATATCCCTGCCTAGTTTCTGCAATGTGGGCGCGTAGTTCGCGTCGTACAGTTTCCCTGGGTCTGCTGTTAGTTTTATCCCTAAATATTTAACTTCGGTTCTCGAGAAGTTGAGGGGATGGGCGGCTTGTATGGCAGTGATCTCAGCTGTTTCTAGTTCCAGCGGCATTGCCACTGATTTTTCTAAATTAATTTTATAGCCTGATACCTGGCCGTATTCTTCAAGGAGGGAGAGTAGGTGTGGCAGGGATCTCTGGGGGTTAGTGAGTGTGACCATGATGTCATCGGCGTACGCCGAGACTTTGTATTCCTCCCCCCCTGCCCGTATACCTGGGATGTTCCCATCTTCCCTTATCCGCTGCAGAAGTGGTTCTAGCGCTAGCACGAACAATAAGGGGGAGAGGTGGCAGCCCTGTCTGGTGCCGTTGGTGGGCGTGAATGGGGTCGGGGCTGCTCCTGGGACGGCCATCTGCGCCCTTGGTGCGGTATACAGGGCTTTTATGCCCCGTATGAATGTGTCTGGCATTCGGAGGTGTTCTAAGAGTGAGAAGAGGTAGTGCCACAGGACCCTATCGAACGCCTTCTCCGCGTCCAGGGAAAGGATCAGAGAAGGCGTCCGGGTCCTCACCGCCCACCAGATGACATCCGCCCCTCTCCTAGTGTTCTCGTACAATTGTCGAGATGGCACAAAGCCGACCTGGTCCGGGTGGACCAGTCTTCCCAGCAGGGGGTTTAGACGCGTCGCTAGGATTTTCGCGAACAACTTGACATCGAAATTTATAAGCGAAATGGGCCTGTAGTTCCCAGCCTCCGACGGATCTTTACCAGGTTTTGGGATGAGGGTGATGTCAGCTGTTAGCGTTTCCGGGTTGGGATGTCCTCCGTTCATCCATTCCGCGTACACCTTGACTAGTCGTGGGATCAGGGTGTCTCTAAGGATTTTGTAGTAGGAACCGTCGTACCCATCCGGTCCCGGGGCCTTATTGCCTTTAAGTGCTGTGATGGCCCTATCCACCTCATCCTCCTCAATCGGAGCACTCAGTGTTAATATGTTTTCCGGCGTGAGATGTGGTATTTTCGTTTTGTTTATGTAGTTTGTAACCGTAAGTGCATATGACGCATTGTCTCCGTTTAATTCCGGGGAATGATTATAAATGTTGGCTAGGAGCTCCGTGAATACCTGGTTGATTTCTATGGGGTTATGAGTTATCAGCCCTGTCGTGTTTCGAATCGCCGTTATGGTTTTGAATTGTTGTTTGGGGTTGAGTGCCCTGGCCAGGAGGGTGTCCATTTTATTGGAGCGTTCATAATACAGACGTTTTTTACGGACTAGATCCCTACCAAGGTCCTCTACCGCTAAGGCCCTTATTTTGTGTCGGAGTGCCCGAAGGTCCTGGAGTCCCTGTGTCGTGGGGGTGTGTTTGTGCTTGGCTTCGGCCCTCCTCAGCGCCTTTTGGAGCTCAAAGAGGGTTTCCGCCTTCTGTTTTTTCAACCGAGTTGCCAATTTAATGAGGGAGCCCCGGATGACCGCCTTGTGAGCGGCCCATATTGTGGTTTGTGTTAGGTCCGGTGTATCATTTTCATTAAAGTAGGACGTAAGTTCTTCCTGAATAAGCCGTACCACATCTGGGTCCTTAAGGAGTGTGCTGTTCAACCTCCATTTCCAAGGTGGTCTTGGGCCTGGGAGTCGTAATAGAATCTCTATATCTGCGTAGTCTGACCACGTAATGAGGTTGATCCGCGCAGAGTGGATCCACGGGATCCCATTCTGATTGACCAAAAATAAATCTATGCGGGAGTAAGTGGAGTGTGCCGCCGAGAAGAAAGTGTAGTCTCTCTGCCCCGGGTGCCGCAGTCTCCAGGGGTCAAGAAGTTGTGTGTTTTGTATGAACTGGGATAATAGTTTGTCCTGTCCCCCCACCCTCGGGGCCCTCTGGCCTCCCGTCGGTGTGCTACGATCGACTGGCGGACTGGGAGTGGCATTCAGGTCGCCCCCCATTACTATTATGCCATGCGGTAGTTTGTGTACTATGTCCTGTAAGTTGTCCCAGAAGGCTGGGTCTGGTTGGTTGGGTGCGTATACGTTAATCAGGTGGTAGGTGGTGGCATGTATGGTCCCCGTAAGGATGACGTATCTGCCCATGGTGTCGGATTGTGTTGTGTGAGTGAGAAAGGGGCAGTTTTTATGAATGAGTATTTCTACTCCGTTTTTTTTCACCAGAGCTCTGGAAGAGTATGCCCTGGTGTATAGGTGGTCGGTTAGTTGAATCCGGGCTGAGCGCAGCATATGTGTCTCCTGCACGAAGGCTATGTCTGTCTTTTGTCTTTTTAGTTCCCTCATTAATAGTCGTCTTTTGGTCGGCGTGTTAAGGCCGTTGACGTTAAGGGAGGTTATTTTGAGTGTGGCCATGCTTCGTCTAAGGTCCTGCTAGTCACTTGTGCGTTGGAGTCAGGACCGTCCGCCGCGCGCCCCTCCGAGGTGCGACGTGTGTGGGCTAGGGAGGAGAGGCAAAAATTGGACACTGTTTAGTGACAGGTATGGGGGGGGGGGAAGTCCTCGCCGGGGAGGCTTCGTTTGGCCTGTGAGCTGGGTAGTCTGAGGCTGTCTGCGGGAGGGTTGCTGAGGGTCCGGGGAGCCCGCTTAGCAGTCTCAGCCTTTGTATATGAGGCGATGATAGGGGGGGAAGGGGAGAGGGAGAGTGGGGGGGGGGTAGGTAGGTACGAAGTGGGGAGGTAGGGGATCACTCCGGTCTTATTCGTGCCGGGTGTACCGGGGGGTGGTTATCCGCTCCGCGAATACCTCAAGTAGCACGGAGGGGACAATCAACCGCCGAGCACCCTGCCGAGGACCCGAACATCAAAATATTATAGGATATGAACATCAGTTCCCTGCTAAGTTTGGTTAGGATTGTGCGTAATCTCATACCAAGTCATTGGTGTGTAAATAGAACTGCAATATGGGTGCGAGACGAGCTTACTTTACAGTGAGCAGACAGGCAATATATACATGAGATGAATAAAACGTTAAACATGAGATACAAACCACATTGAATACTCTCAGAGCCAGTAACCCCATCCCCACCTCTAGTGTTCCAAACCCCGTTCTCAGGTGTCTTTTAAGGTCGGTAAGGGGGAGGGGGGGGGGTCACCCCGTCTGTGTCAGTGCTGCTGGGGGTCGTACCATTCCGGCCCACGTCCAGTAAGATGGTGGTGGGGGTGGGGCGGGGGATGGTAGGGATGGCCGAAGGAAATAAGAGTTTCTGTCACCCCTGTGAGGGGGGTCCCGGTGGCGGGTCTAGGGGGATGAAGTTGAGTACGGGCTACCCAGCATTACCCTAAACCCTTGGTGCAGCGGTCAGCCTATGTCACATCCCCTAACCTCCGTTATCTCCAGGTAGCCCCTGAGATCCCTTTAAATACAGAGAATGCAAAGTAAAACAGAAAATAATAAAGAGGGGTGGGGGGAATGGGAGTATACACTTGCATGTCTGGACGTAAATGCAACATTCTCAGTAACCCGGTGCAGTGTCCATATGCCTGGGAATGGACCAAAGTCCCATGCGGAGGTGAGCTCCGACACTGTCCCAGTTGTAAATGATCAGTGTAAAAGTCATAGAGCTGTACAGCTCGGTGAGTTCTTAGAAGATTCGGGCAGAGGTGGAGTCGCCATATAAGTGTGTTCTCGTCTTCATACGTCCACTTCACCAGCCCAGTAGTTTAATTCCACGGTCGCGGGATAGCGTGGTATCTTCTTCTGTTCTGTTTGTTCTTCTTGGTATATTAGCGTTCTTTGGTATACGTTGCGTATTGTCTTGCTTGATTCCATTCCCTTGTGTTCAGGCCGGTTCTCGGGTTTGTTACGTTCAGGCAGTGTTACGTACTTTCTCTCCCCCAGCTCCTGTGTGCTGTATTGTGGTGTATGGTCGTCTTTCTCACGTCTCATGTTATGCCTCGATTTCTTAGCTGTTGCATTTGGGACAGCCCTGACAGGTGTCTCTTGTGTTTGGTTTGTTTGAGGATATGCGATCTGTAGCTGAAGCAGTCTGTTTTCGATGTAGTCGTCTACTTTTGTCTTATCTTTAGTGACTTGGGTCTGAATTTCAACATGTGGGTCTTTGCGGGAGGGGATTACTTTGGGTTGAGTCTGGTTAATAAGAGGTAGGGTTTAGTAGAAGGAAGGTCCCTTGGGGTCCACTATGGAGCACCGCCGTCCAGACCTGCGTCATCCCTGGGCAAGTGGCCTAGTGGTTGGGTGCCCCTTCTGGGGAGTCGGAAATCCTCTGGGACTTCTATGCCTAATCCATGGAGGAAGGCCTTAGGGTCTGCCGTGGGTAGGAGTACAGCCGGTCGCGGACCGTTGAACACCAGCATTTTAAAGGGATGTCCCCATGCGAAGTTGAGGCCCTTGGCCCTGACTAGGTCGGCTACGGGCTTCCATTCCCTTCTCCTGGCTAAGGTGGCAGGCGCTATGTCCTGGTAAAGGTGGAGTGCAGAGCCTTCCAGTGAGTAAGTGTGGCGGCGTGCGCTTTTAATAATCGCTTCTTTGGTGGAGAAAAAGTGCCACCGCATTATCACATCCCTAGGTGGGCCGTCAGGTGGGCCTCTGGCTCTCAGGGCTCTATGCACCCTATCTATTGTCCACAGGTGTTCTGGTATGGCAGGCAATTGCTCTTTAAACAGTTCCAGCAGCACATTCTGTAAGTCTGCATCTTTTATTCTTTCAGATATGCCTTTAATCCTCAAATTATTCCTGCGGGATCTATTAGAGGCATCTTCTAGTTCTGCCTCTAGCTCAGCTACCCTAGTAATTAGTTGGTTGGTAGTGGAGGCTGCTTCATTATGGGCTGCCACCACGTGATCCATCCTCCATTCCAGGGCCTCTGTGCGCTGGCCCACTGACTGAATCTCCTCTTTAACCTCCCTTGCTGATCTCTCTATCTCCCCAGCCAAGTAGTTTCTTACCTCTGCTATAGAGTGCAGGATTTCTGCATTGGACGTCTGCAGAGGTCTGTGCCTGTGTTCTCCTGCTTGTGGGGAGTCCGGGGAGCCCGCGCTCATTTGGCCGCCGCCATCTTTTGTCGCATGCGGCCTGGGCGTCGCGAGGAGTTCGGCGACGGAAAGGGTCCCTTCCTTCGGCTTCTTGCTGTTTTTTTTGTTGGTGGCCATCCTCTGGCGGATCCCACATGCGGCGATCAGCTTTTTAAATCGGTGGCAGGGGTGAGTTGCGTTTTGCGCGGCTTTTCGGGTCTGGCAGGGCGCAGAGCTCTCTGCCTAAGCAGCCATCACTGTCGGCGGTCAAACCACGCCCCCACCACAAAGTGTTTTTTAATCGATTTTTAAAAAGATTAATGTGTGTCACAGGGCCTGCCACTTTCCCAACCATTGCTTTGGCACCATCACTGCACACACTTACACATTTGTCCCAATTTATACTGTGTGTGTTCATGAACTTCTGGATACAGTTAAAGATGTTCTCACCAGTGATATGAATTTTCAAAGTTTCCCACAGTAGCACGTCTTCTTCAATCTGTTTGTCAAAATTATATCTAACAAAAACCAAGAAAACTGAAAGTCCTGCAACATCTGTGGACTCGTCCAATTGCAGTGAGTACCTATCACATTGATGCAGTAAAAAATTAGTTCAGTATGCATGCCATCAGCAGGTTCATGAATACGGCGCAAAACTGTGTTGTTGGAAAGTGGCACAGCTTACATTTTTTTACTCAACTTCTCATTTAAAATACATGAAACTATGTATTATACACATGGATTTATTAGTGATTCCCCAATTGTGTGTGCTTCTCCTGCAAGTGCTATGCGATAACTTACTCTGTAAGAAGCCTCTGTGGCTTTTTCATTAGCATTTTGAAATGTTTTGCTCATAAATTGTTTAGTCCTCTGATACTCCTTTAGCTTTTGCTTAAAAAAGTCAATGTCTTTATCTTTGTACTCTGCGTGGTTTTGCTCAAAATGACGGCGTAATTTAGCAGGTGCTAATGAACTGTTTGGCAATATTTTATTGCAAAGTACGCATTGTGCTTCAGGACAATCTTCATTTTTGGCACTTGTGAATCAAATGACAAATAGCTATCATCATATCATATTTTCTTTTCTTTGTTTGAGAAGAAGATTGGCTAGCATTGTGTGCTTTTCTTTTTTTCTGACTTGACTTGTCACTTGTCTCTGATATTTGAGGAACAGTAGGTACAACTATTTTGGGCATGTTCCCCGCTTTAACCAGCTTTCCAAATTCATGGTTGTTTATTGGTAAAAACAAAACAAAACACTTTGAAAAATACAGATCTCACAACCTGACTGAAAAGGATGCTGATTTTGATAACGTTCTTAGAAAGAACTGAACTTAAGCAGGATTTTTGAGTTAGACTTGGAGCAAAAAGATTTGAACACTTTGAAAAATACAGTTAACAGTTTTTTGCCCATGACAGAGTCTTTCAATGCCCCTGACATAGCCGTTTAATGTCCCTTACAGATCATTTTAATGTCCCTAGCAGAGAATCTCAATGCCCTTGAGAGAGTCTTAAAATGCCCCAATAGAGCCTTTTAATGTCCCTTACAGAGCCTTTTAATGTCCATAACATTAAACATAAAAATTCAATGCCCCTGACAGAGTATTTCAATGCCCCTCACAGAGACTTGTAATGTCCCTAACAGAGAATGTCTGTTAGGATACCCTGACAGTCTTTCAATACCCCTGACAGAGTCTTTCAATGCCCCTGACATAATCTTTCAATGCCCCTGACAGAGCCTTTTATTGTACCTTACAGAGCCTTTTAATGTCCCTAGCAAAGAATTTCAATGCCCCTGATAGAGTCTTTCAATGCCCCTGACAGAGTCTTTTAATGTCCCTAACAGAGAATTTAAATGCCCCTGACAGTGTCTTTCAATGTCCCTCACAGAGCCTTTTACTGTCCCTAACAGAGCCTTTTAATGTCCCTAATAGAGAATTTAAATGCCCTTGACAAAGTATTTCAATGCCCCTGACAGAGTATTCTAATGTCCCTTACAGAGCCTTTTAATGTCCCTAGCAAAGAATTTCAATGCCATGACAGAGTCTTTCAATGCCCCTCAGCGAGTCTTTCAATGCTCCTGACAGAGTCTTTCAATGCCCGTGACATAGCCTTTCAATGTCCCTAACAGAAAATGTCAGTGTACCTACCTAACAGAGCTTTCTATTTCCCTACCTAACAGAGCTTTTTTTTAAGCCCGTCCTGCCATAAATCCGCCTTGCCGTCAGCAAGCCTGGCCATCTGAGAGCCCACCCTGCCATCAGAGAGCCCGCCCAGCTGTCAGCCAGCCAGCCCTGCCATCAGCCATTTCCTATCACTCGTGGTAGAGAGTGAAAGAGAGTGGACCTGAAAGTGCAAGCTCTCTTATGGGCATTGAAATTGTTTGATTGGGACATTGAAAGACTCTGTTAGGTAGGGAAATAGAAAGATCTGTTAGGTAGGGACATTGAAATTCTCTGTTAGGGACATTGAAAGGCTCTGTCAGGTAGGGACATTGAAATTCTCTGTTAGGGGCATTGAAAGACTGTTAGGGACATTAACCCCTTCAGGACGGGTGACAGACGAGACACGTCAACCTGGGGATACCCTTAACAACGGCGATCGCGGGGTTAATGGTGCTCCGGTCTGCCTCTGTATTAGAGGCAGACTGGGAGCACCCAATCAGGCTGCCTCAGCACCGGTGCTCGCTCTTACAGGCTGTCAGAGCGAGCACATGTGCTCCATTTACTCACCTTCCGCCTCCCTGCACTTCCGGGTTCACTGTGAAGTGCAGGGAGACGGATCACTGCTGATCTTGTCCCTGTTAGAAAAAAAAATAAAGTTAGTTTAAAACCCCACCCCCCTTTACCCCTTTTAATAAAAAATTAACCCCTTCCCTGTCAACTGATCACTGACTACAGTGATCAATTGGCAGGGATTACATTTTACTGTCATCTGATTATTATTTTTTAACCCCTGAGGGTTAAAGGAACACTAAAGTCACCTAAATTACTTTAGCTAAATAAAGCAGTTTTAGTGTATAGATCATTCCCAATGCAATTTCACTGCTCAATTCACTGTCATTAAGGAGTTAAATCACTTTGTTTCTGTTTATGTAGCCCTAGCCACACCTCCCCTAGCTATGATTGAAAGAGCCTGTATGAAAAAAAAAACAGTTTTCACTTTCAAACAGATGTTATTTACCTTAAATAATTGTATCTCAATCTCTAAATTGAACTTTAATCACATAAAGGAGGCTCTTGCAGGGTCTAGCAAGCTATTAAAGTAGCAGGGGATAAGAAAATCTTAATTAAACAGAACTTGCAATAAAAAAAAGCCTAAATATGGCTCTCATTACAGGAAGTGTTTATGGAAGGCTGTGCAAGTCACATGCAGGGAGGTGTGACTAGGGTTCATAAACAAAGGGTTTTAACTCCTAAATGGCAGAGGATTGAGCAGTGAGGCTGCAGGGGCATGTTCTATACACCAAAACTGCTTCATTAAGCTAAAGTTGTTCAGGTGACTATAGTGTCCCTTTAATTCTTTTTTTTAACCCTCAGGGGCTAATTTTTTTTTATTAATTAATATTAATATTTTATATATTAATAATTATATATTTAGCTAGCTGGGGTGGGTGGAAGTTAGTGGGGAATTTGGGGATTTGGAGTTAGGCTAACTAGTGGTTAACGTTAAAAAAAAGTTTTAAAATAAGCTTTAAAAAGTTAAAAATTACGTTTAAAAAAAAAGTTTTAATAAAGTTTAAGTAAAAAATAAAAAAGACACCCCCCTTTACCCAGTCCAAATAAAATTAACCCCTTCCCTGCCAGTCGATCACTGCCTACAGTGATCAAAATACAGATCACAGTATTATACTGTGATCTAATTTGTTTTAGCCCCTGAGGATTAACTTTATTTATTAACCCTCAGGGGTTCAATTTATTTAATTAATTAATTTAAATATTTTATAATTATATATTTTGCCAGCTGGGGTGAGTGGGAGTTATGGGAAAATGGGGAAATTACGGTTAGTGCTGCTTACCGCTAGTTAGGGGTTAACGGTAAAAAAAAGCTTAGAAAAATGTTAAAGCTGTAAAAAAAAGTTTTAAGAAAGCTTAGGAAAGTTTTAAAAAAAATAATAAGCAAAACAAAAGTTTAAAAACTAGTTTTAAAAAGTTTTGTAAGTTTAAAAAAGTAATAAAATACATTAAAAAATGCTCATTACCACTACACCTGGAACAAACTAGAGAAAAAAATTATCCCACGCTAAGGTTTAAAATATGCCTTTTGAATTACCCCAGGGTGTATTCTTTAATAAATAGTATGTGTTTGTGGGGAAGTTTCAATAACCAACCATCAAAACTACTCCAAAATGGAACATGGACACAGCGTAAAACTTCAAAGTTAGAAAAAAAACTGAATGGCTGCGCCTCAAATGTGCCCCTTCAACATCCACATATACCTGGCAAAGGTACATACGGGGGTATTGCTGAATGGCTGTATTGCGTAGTAGTTGTAATATGTAGCCTGCTCAAGTGCTCCAAAGTGGAACACGGACACATCAAACCCTTAAAACTAAAAAGGCCATGTACACGTCAGTCAGCTCAGCTCGCGGTCTTTGCCCGCCCCCTCTCCTCTGCTGACAGGCAGGAGAGAGAAGGCACGCGCACAGTGCCTTCTCTCTCCTGCACACGTCAGACGTATTTAAATATGACGTGTACATGGCCTTTTTAGGGCCATACATGATAGGAAGTCTCTCTGGTGGCCGTCTGAGTGACGGCCACTGGAGGTATTCCTATCAATCAATGTAAACACTGTATTTTCTCTGAGCTATAGATTCCCTGCAGGGAGCTGTAGATCTCACCTGAACAACTACATTAAGCTGTAGTTGTTCAGGTGACCATAGTGTTCCTTTAACACAATAGCTCTCTTCCAGCTCAACATTTTACATAATAACTCAACATTAACACAATGTAGCCCCATATCCTATACATAATTTTAAAGTCTGTGACCAAGCCCATAGTCTGTGGATGCCGCCCTATGAAGTATGTGTGCATGTGCGGCGAAGCCGCGCATGCGCACAAGGGAGCACAAGGGAGCAATGATGCTTCCAAATGGAAGCGTCTGATTGCTCCCTGCTCGCGCCCGCCTATTTCGTCATTTTGACGAAATAGGGGGCGCGGCTTCACGAGGCTTCCGGCGCTGAACCCAGGTGAGTAAAAACGGCTGCCTGGAGAGTCCCTTTAAGTTAAAGCTGTTGTGTTTGTGCTAAAACCAGACTCCCAGGCCACTTATGTGTGACTTTTCACGCCTTACAGAGTAGTTCTGCTGGGGGTCCTAGCTTCAAAGAGGAATTTAGGTTGTAAGCCCTGACATCCCATACAATCAAATTAACTCCTTTTGAAATTATTATTATTATTATGTTATTTATATCAAATTCCGCAGCGCTTTACAATGGGTGGATGAACAGACATGTAGTTGTAACCAGACAAGTTAACAGAGACAGGAACAGAGGGGTTGAGGGCCCTGCTCAATGAGCTTACATGCTAGAGGAAGTGGGGTAAAATGGCACAAAAAGGTAAGGATAGTATTAGACTAGTGACAGTTGCAGAAGAGGAATCAGTCAGGAGCTATTAACAGTTTAATTGATACGCTTTAATGAAGAAGTGGGTTTTTAATGATTTTTTTAAGGAGTGGAGACTGGGTGAGCATCTAACGGAGGAGGGAAGCGAGATCCACAGGAACGATGCAGCCCTCGAGAAATCTTGAAGGCAGGCATCAGAGATGGGAGTACGGACAGAAGATAGACATAAGTCTTCATCAGATGGTAAGGGCCTAGACAGGACATACTTGTGTATAAGGGGGATAGATAGGTGGGAGCAGCATTATGTAGCGATTTGAAAGCAAGAACCAGAATTTTAAATTGAGCTCTATATTTTATAGGAAGCCAATGTAGGGACTGACAGAAGGGTGAGGCATGGGAGGTAATGGCGTGTGGGAAGGAAACCCCTGTGATTTTGTATAAGAAGGGGGGCACTGCATAACAAGCCGAGTGGCCTAATAAAGTCAGTTTGCTTCTTTTACCCAATGCGACTGGTTGCATCCATTATATTGGGGAAACTATACACGACAAGAATAACAGTAGTAGTTCTCTTGTTTTACCAAATACGACTGGTCTTGTCCACCATATTGGGGAATTTTACAAGGTTCTAGAGGGTTGGAATCACTGTATGCTGTAGCTGAATCCAGGACCAGCGGAGGATTAGAAAAGCGGTGACCAAGTGACACTAAGAGACCCTGCAACCCGTGCCACCACTTGTTCTGGACTCATGTGCTGATTTCAGAAACTGACAGATGCTTTGTGGATTCTGCAGTGGAAACAGTCCACTGTTTAATGGGAACAACAACTTCTGCAGGGCAAAAAGTTTACTTTTATGGATTTTTTGGCAAGTTCAAAACCTGACATTCAAGAAAGAAGAAAAATATACTTTGAAGTTATAATCTCCTCCTACGTTTTATCAATGGCACAACCTATAGCAAAATATAATTCAATGTGATTTGCACCACTGGCTTAAAGGAAAAAAAATGTGGTCCTGACCCAATAGTGTAAGAAATAAATGTACACCCCCCCCCCCCCCCCTTTGAGCCCATTAAAAAGAATAAAACTACCTTTATTTCAGCACCTTTATTCTGCTGGCTTTGGCTCCACCCACACGCTGCCCCCTTGGCTGAGATAATCAAAACCTCTCAGCCAATCCAGTGTTTTTCTATAGGAAAACGTTGGGAGGCTAATGTTCACACGAGGAAAAACACTGCACTCCACAATTAGCATCTTCTCATCGAGACGCATTGACTCAATGCATCTCTAATGGGACTCAATGCATCTCTACATCTCTACAGGGAAGTGCAGATTGTGGAGATGCTGCACATTACGCAGCACTGACCCAGGAAGCACCTCTAGTGGCCGTCTAAGTGAAAGTCACTAGAGGTGTTACAAGGCAGCAATGTAAACACTGCCTTTTCTCTAAAAAGGTAGTGTTTATAGCAAAAATACTACAGGGGTAGGCAGTAGACACCAGAACAACTGCATTAAGCCTTTAATATGTCCCACAGGGGGCAGTTAGTAAATGAAAACACAACTAGTATATCTGAATTGAACCATAAATTTGCTCACTATTGACACTGAACATTTTTTACTTAAAGACTATAGGAAATGTGATTCAGCTTTGCTTAAAGGGACATTCAGTGTTTTAAATAAATACACTTAATTTATAATGATGCACTGTTTTATATACACACACCCTTATTCATAAAATAAAGGGTTAATCTTCTCACTGGAGCTCTTCTCACCTTCAAGAGATCATCAGTACTGATGATCTTGCATCAAGTTCATAGAAAAGCAATGGGAGTCAAAGTGCATGCACAGACAGTACATACAAGTGCAAATTTCTCTTTAAATCATATTTTTTTAAAAATAAGAATGGGGGCACTCTGTTACCTCCCAACGCTCTTCAGCGTGTTTTGGGGAGTTGGAGTATTCCTTTTATAATGAACAGTTCTACAACTGGAACTAGCCAAAGGGTTATTGAATTACTTTTTTTTAAGTCATAGCATATGCTTCATGATACTGTTAGTTTAATGGACTAGATTTGAGGACTCAAAGGGCAAAATATCAAGTAAACAAAGGCGCTTGTGAATAATTTACAAGTGAAAATAAAGTACCATAAAAGGCAAGCAGCACTAATTAAGTGTAAGCTCAAAAAACACTCTGTATACAAAAAGAAAAAGAAAATAGTCGCTGTGCCTTTAATTGATTTATATATACATCTTTGTGTGTATTATTATACAAAAATCCAAAGTGTAAAATCGTGATACACTATATAATGTATCAAAAAAGTGACCAAGTGATATCATAAAGTGCAGAAGAGATAACACTTACATAGAAATTTTTTTTTAGGAGGAGAGATGTTTCTTCCCAAATACTGAATGACTCAGAGCGCAAAATGTGGGAGATAAAAAAAAGATAAAAATGTACATAGTGTAAACCTGTAAGTATGTACATAAAAGTATATGGAAAAGTAAACCAATCAACTCACAAAATGTGGAGCAGTAGAAGTCGGCTCTCACTATAATAGCCCAGATAATGCAGAATGCAGGACTACGACTGTATAAACAGGACAGCAACTTGGATGCGTTTCAAACCTTTATTTACAGCAGTAGAAAATTAAAATCACATCAGCTCCATCCCTGTATGACCAGTCCTCAGACCCTCTAACATGCTCTTGCAGTATGTTCGTGCACTGGAACGCTGCACAGGTCTCCCAGAGGATACAAGCTTTCACCGTGCGTCCTGACGTTGTGCATTGTGCGTCTGACAACGTGATGATGCGTTTCGCCTGGATGGCTTCTTCGGATCACGTTCTGGGTCTAGTATCTGTATTAATTTATATCTATTCCATTGATACATAATTGCCAGCAGTTGATTGGTATTTCTTCAAAAGTCCTTAATGAGTCTTTTTAATAAAAGTTTAAAGTGACATATCGCCTAAATGTCTCTTTCTTAGATATAAAACAGATATCTATATGGATTGCTAAAAACAGTATTTAAACACACACATTTATACATACATATGTCTATCAGAAAAGGCATAACACATTATTAAAACAAAATTAAAATTAAAAAACTTAGTTCATTAGGGAGCTTATTGTATTAAAGATTTGATTTGAGGACTGACAGCAGCCATTTAATATATTAAAAAAACCCTACATAGTTTGTTTTTTGTATTTTTCATTTGTCTTTTGACTGTTCTTAATGCTTGTTTTAGAAAAAAATAACAATTAGTAATAATTTAGAACAAAGTGTACCTCGAGGCAAAACGTGTCCCATACAATTCTTTCAAAAGGACAGTAAAAGGTTGATGTGTCTAATCAATTTATTTTCCTTAGACAATTATTTTTTGTACAGTACCAGCTAATTATCCCATGGTAGAAATCACATGTGTCCATTTGAATACAATTAACATTATTGTCACACTTTGTTTTCCAAATGTGCTTAATTTCATTTAATGACGCAATGTCACACTTTGTATATACAGAAAAAAAAAACTCTATAAAACTCTACAAAAATTCTAGAAAATACTCAGCTTTAAACACATTGGGGGGATTTGTCCACAAAGTGTGTGTCATTATCCAGTATTTATGTGGTGTACATATGTATTTTTAGAGAGTAGATAAAAGGTTCCACTCAAAGAGCAGAGGTCAATCAAAATTGTTATATCATGACTTGCCTGGCATATTCTTGGCCCTTGTAAGAATATTAAAACAATTAAATTCACATTACAGTTTATTCCTCTTTGTGACTTTATACAGTTATTATTACTATACTTGTTATAATATTAATAAAAGTCAATAAAGTTTATATTGATGAAAAGAGTATTACATTTTAAAAATTATACATTCCAGTCAACCAGTATTTCTCCTTGCCTATCAACGCTATTACCTATATCTTATAATGCAAATTTAAAAATTAAACTATTAGAAATTGCAGGGAAATGATACACTCAATAAGATATGAAGCATATGTACTTTTTCAATTATTTCATGTAAAATATCTCAACTAATGAATCAAATTTTAACCAATAGTTTTTTTAAGAAGCTGTGGCATCATTTGTACCCAAACACATACAGCATACATTATGGGGAAACCAGGTACTCTTAAGACATCTTTCTGGGTTACTAAACATACTTGTGTTAAGATCGGTCACTAATTATGTTTTCATATTAAAATGTGGGCCATTCAAAATGTAGATCAAATAAGTTAGAAGAAAATTTCTCTTCCTCACTCACTAGAGTGCAAATATCTTTCCATCTCTGAGAACATGGACTTTAGAAGCCGGAAACCAACATCTTTCCTGAGGCTCTGTCCAGTGAATCAAATACCGCAAAGCGCCTCTAGATAGCTAATATCAGACTGGAACGTGTATTCTTCCTGACCATCAATGAGAAGAGGTGTGGCTAAGATGTAGTTGTTTCATGCCAGGGGTTTCAGCAAGGAAGCATAGCATATATTAGGTATGTATAGAGTTTTGGGTAGTAAAAAAGCATAGGAGACAGGGCTGATTCTGCACATGATTCTGCAAACTTCAAAGATAGCATCTTAAAGAATCACTATAGGCACCCAGACCACTTCAGCTTAATGAAGTGGTCTGGGTGCCAGGTCCATCTAGTGCTAACCTTGCCTGCTGTAAACATAGCAGTTTCAGATAAACTGCTATGTTTACATTAGGGTTAATCCAGCCTCTAGCAGCTGTCAGCCGCTAGAGGCGCTTCCTTGCTTCTCACTGTGATTTTCACAGTGAGAAGATGCCAGCGTCCATTGGAAAGCATTGAGAAATGCTTTCCTATGAACTGACTGAATGCGCGCGTGGCTCTTGCCACGAATGCGCATTCGGCAGATGACATCGGAAGAGGGAGGAGAGTCCCCTGCGCCAGGGGAGCCCGGCGCTGGAGAAAGGTAAGTGTTTAACCCCTTCATCCCCCTATAGCC
This sequence comes from Pelobates fuscus, assembly GCF_036172605.1. Taxonomy (NCBI): domain Eukaryota; kingdom Metazoa; phylum Chordata; class Amphibia; order Anura; family Pelobatidae; genus Pelobates; species Pelobates fuscus. The sequence continues at coordinate 171,826,966 of NC_086318.1, read as the reverse complement.
CGGCGGAAGTGGGACCCTGAGGGTGGGGGGGACCCAAAGACCCTGTAGAGGCAGGAAAACAAGTTATTTTTTTCCTGGCACTATAGTGGTCCTTTAAGACAGTTTTGGGTGGACAACTAGACCTTGTCACCCACTTGTTGTATAGGGACTGCAAAGTTGTGATATAATTTGGATGTGTAAGCTTCCATCCAGGTAAGACGAAGGTCTGTCAGGTGTTGGTCCAATGCTGGCATCCCCTTATTAGAGAAGGAAGCAGGCAGGACCGTTGGCGTACTTACCACGGTCGCAAGGGTCGCTGCTGTGACTGGGCCCATCACTCCAGGGGGCCTGGCTACAGCAGCCATCCCTGCCACTGTGGGCTGGCTGCATACCTTGAGGGCCAGTGCTGTGGGTGGTGACAAGGTGTGAGTATAGAAAAGAGGAAGAAAGGTAAATAGTGCTGTGCTGCTCCCCTCCTGCCAGTCTCTCTGTGTGTAGCGTGGCCGATCATTGCGGTATGACATGAAGTGCTCACTGAGAGAGTTCACCAAAATTTATTTTAAATAGACAATAACAAATGATTGAAGATACTTTTGAAGGACATAATAAATGAGGTCCTGGAAGACAGTCAGTGCATTGCCAAAGGCCAAATGGCATTATTATATACTCGTAGTGACCTCTGCAAGTATTAAAGACTATCTTCCATTCATGACCCTATATAACTCGCAACTAATTATATGGACCCTGTATGTCCAAGTTAGTAAAATAATGGGATCTCTTCAGCCTGGGATGGGTAGTCTTTTTTAAATTGATATATATTTAGACTAAGGTAATTAATACATGGGCTCAAGTCCCTTTCTTTAAAAGAAAAAGAAAAAAAACTCTGCCCCAGCAGGGGAGGAAGCATGACATGTTCTGATAATGGATTCTACATACCCTTAGGGGGCAGTGCACCAAGCAACAGCTCTATAGCACAATCATATGCTCTGTGCGGTGGTAACTTACCTGCCTTTTTCTTATCAAACACCTCCCTGAGGTCAGCATACAGTGGACAAACTTATGTGGACCATGGGAAAGCAGTACATACATTGAGAGAATTAATAAGTCTGACTGTATGCTACCCATGAGATAATTTGGCCCTGCTTCCAGTAAATTCTGGAATTGTGTCTTCTTAACTAGGGTTAAGCCAAAATCAAATCACAAAAAGTATAGGAAATAATCTGCAGTAAAACCCTTTTCCTGTAAAGAACACTGACAAAGAGTTCAAGTGTGATTTCAGGAATAGCGAGTGCTCATGGCCTGAATGGTCAAGAGTGTCTCTTTCTCTCTCTCTGTGTTTAAATGGTATTCCATTTTGCTCGGCAAATGTTTCATCACGAAAATTCTCTGTAGCAGGGATATCAATTTATCCTGCTATATGCTGCGGTGATGAATGAAAAGCACACTTTAGCAAACATGTCACAGACAACTTTATGCCAGCTTTTTGGGCTTTCTTAATTGGTTTCCAAAATTGTTTTCAGTCTGGTAAAATCTGCCATACTGTGACATAAATTCTGCTGCCCCCAGATTGTTTTTTCGACCAAAGTGGTTCAAGTCTAAAATATACTGTTTCCATCAATGGTTTTTACTATATTTAAAAATAATCCATACTGTCTCTGTGTAAACCTGTGTGAAGTCAGAGATTGTTGACCTCACACAAATAAGCTTACAATCTGTGAGGATCGCTATACCCTCATACACAGAGCCTAGGAAAACAAATACGTAGAGAAACAAGGAACGTAAAGATAAATAAGTTATGGATAAAAGCTAACTTGGCAAAGCGGCATACAGAGCAAGCCTTTCAAAGGGTGCATCAAAAAGGGGGAGCAGAGGTGGAGCAAGAGGAATGTATATAATTGGAGGAACAAAAGGAGCAGGATCATGATTATGTGAAATGTTCCCAGCTGCAAGGAGCAAAAGAAAAGTAAGTAAGAAAGAGAAGATGGAAGTAAGATTTGTGCTGTGGATGCGGTACTGACATCTTGGAGAGCGGGTAAAAGGAGGAAGTAGAAGTGAATAAAAAGCTTAGGTGGTGACAAGGTGTGAGTATAGAAAAGAGGGAGAAAGGTAAATAGTATTGGATGTATGAAAACAATGAAATCACAAAAGTGTTTATAAAACAGGGAGGCAACAAAGTAAGAAAGGAATATGATTTCAGGACATTCTAGCATAATTAATGCATTTGGCTGGATAGTGCCACTTAGAGAAGCGGGAATCCAATATTTTGTTAAACAAACTCAATATATTTCAATACCATGTGGAAATTCATATTCACCCTTACCATGCATTTATAACGACTTATAAATTCTGGGCCACAAAGAATTCAGTTTAAAGACTGAGTAGTATAGTATAGTGTAGTACAGTATGGTATAGTGTAGTATGGTACAATATAGTATTGTATAGCATGATATAGTATATATTATAGTATATTGTAAATTATCTGCTTGAAAGTAAACTACAAAGGGCTGTTTGTGAATTTCAGGTTAATCTTTGTTTTCGTATATCTGACTTTCAGCCTGTTTGTTTGTCTCTCATATCTTGCAAAAATTAAAACAAACTCTTAGTACCAAATTGTGTATTCCGGGCTGTAGATTATTTCAAGCTATACATTCTTATTTCAATTCAACTGTAGTTGTTCAATTACAAACAAGCTAATTATCTTTTTTAAACATATCATTGTTCCAGAAGGAAATCATGAGAAGCTAATGATCTTCCAAAAATATATAAATATTTGAACAAAAAAATGTGACTCTCTATATGAAAATAAGATAAAATACATGCACTGTTTAATATGTTTGATTTTTGTGCTTTACTTCTGTTTTCCAGCTATAAATCAATTGATGACTCTTTTTGCATGTTCCCTATTAGATATATCAACTATTTCAATTAAAGAGAAACGGTAATTTTTATGAAGTAAAATAAAAGGTTATATTTATTATAGCCTTTGTGTGTATCATTTTATAAATGCATACATAAAAGTAAATTCTTCTTTTCTATACATTTTCTTGCTTACCAATGCTGAAAGTACCAGTTATCCAAAGACTGTGCAGACTGTTGAGAAATAGCTCAGACATCTGGACATTTTGTTCAAGCAATACAAAAATATGCTCTGACCTTCAGCCATTCAAAGTGTTCATGTACAATCAGAGATGGACTCAAAAGAGATATTCACTTTTATTCATGCATTACAAATTGCATTGCATTAATTTTTTTTATTTACATAAATTATGATTTTAAGTTTTTCTTTATGTCAGTATGGAGTAAAAAAAATATTTTCTTAATTTCTTTGAAAATATAAATTTACAAATGTAATGAAATGTAATATGTATTTAGGAAGTAACTACAGGAAGATATTTTTAATATTTAGAAAAATATTTTAGGATTTTGATATTTTTAATTCTAAATATTAATTATAAGTATATATATATTAAATAAAAAATATATAATACATGAATATGTATTATATATTTTTATATATACTGGCTTTGTATCTTGTTCTAAGTTGTTTTAAAGTTGTTGAATACAGCAAACACAGACTCAAAGGAATCCATGTTTAAAATGGAATGAGGCAAAAATGTGATTCTTTGTTAAACTAATTTGCATATGCCCACCCAGAATCCTTTGCGGTGGTAACATCACTGCAAATTTGTGATTTCTGTCGGAAAAGCAAGTCTTATGGCTTGACTGGTGTGCAGATTTTTGTTTAATGTATTGACTATCCATAGAATATATACTTAAAAAATATGATAGATTTTGGAAAAGTGTGACTTTTTAATGTTTATCTTAAAATATTAAATCATTTAATAAGCATATCTAAAAAAAAATACTAAATTGAGGCCTATGTCTAAAAAGCTGGTTGTTTGTAGGCAATTTATTTGATCAAATTGTTCTATTTTTTAAACTGTAATGCCAAATTGTGTGTGGTTAGCTCAAACATGATAAAACTTCCCAGACTTTATCCTCATTTCCACAGATACCTTTAGCAATGGAAACTGTTTTAAACACAGTTTTTTTTCACAAACTATGCTATGATTTTAAGAAGCTGTGCTTAAAATAGTGTCCATTGCCAAGGGTACTGGTAGATATGCAGAGTGAAGTCTGAAACACAATGCCTGTTTGTGTTCACTTGTATGTCAAGCTGGGAACTCCGGGTTAGTTGTGGGAACGTGATTTTTCAAGTTTCTATGCCCAAGAGGGGACTTTCCAAAGTCCAGCTTGATAAATACAGCTGATGCAAAACAGTAATTTGAAGAGGCACTTTGAGTTAGACTTGACCTATGCCTTTTTTTGCAATGCACATATAACAATTCTTAAAGTATGCAAACATGAAATAAATAAATTAAATAAACATAAAGATATCAATATTTAAATTCCTTTCATCCTTTCAACACCTGTCCATTCCATCATCAGCTTTAACCTACTACAGAAAGTAGCTTGACCAATCAGGTGCCTCTCATTCTGGTTTATGGAGTATAAAATGTTGGGTTGTGTTTAACTCAATATGCAAAAGCTTAAGTTGTAGGAGGGAAGGGCCAATTAACCTCTTCACTTCTAGAACTGATTATAAGCAGTTTTATTTCAATGCACTTTGCAGTATTAAAATATACTTATAAGGCATCACTTATCCTTATTTATACTCTAGGAATGATTACCAGTCTGTAGAGGAACATAGTTTTTATGCCAGATGCAACAAGTCCCTCACTTAATGCCTGCAAGTTAGCGTACAATGTCAGCTCACCCTCTCTTCTAAAACAGTAAAGGAAGTTTCAATTGGTAATACCATTACTACAGTTGGGGGAGGGAGTTAATGAACCTTGCCATTTCAGTGTTGGCATTCCAGACTCTGATAAATGTTGTAATAGCCCTTTACTTTCATTGTGTCAGTGAAACCATATTTTATAGTTAATAATACCTGAACATATTCAGGACTTAGGGTTCTATTCATCAGGGCTTATGCTAGACTCTAGACCAGGCATTGGCAATCTTCGGCACTGCAGATGTTTTGGACTACACCTCTCATGATGCTTTGCAAGCATTATGTGTGTAAAAGCATTACGGGGGATATAGTCCACAACATCTGGAGTGTTGAAGGTTGCCTATCCCTGACCTAGGCTTTAAAAGTTACTTTTCACTGCAAGCCTGGAGGGCGCATGGCAGACTCGCCAGGGGAGCTGTTTTTCTTGCTTGTGGATTATCTTCTTAATGTTGCACTGGACCTAGCTGTTGATGGAGTGCATTGTTGTTTTATATATAATATATAGTTCAAATGTATCTACATTTTAATTTGATTTATTATAGTCTGTAGTTGTATTATGCTTATTCACATAATATCTGTCCCTGTGGAATTGTGGAATAGGATCATGCAAACACTAATAAATATGTGGATATTTCTAAGACACTAGAAACGTCTACTTTTACCGTAATAGCAAACAAGAAACCATAATGAGAGAGTATTGTTTGTAGGTTATAAACCATTCTCATAAATCAGAAAATTAGACAACTTGTGACTTTTGGTAGCATTGCATAGGATGTGCTATCTGCAAAAAATAACAACAAATACATAAATTGCAATTTAAGTTTTATGTAAAACTGTTCTATAGTGATTGTTTTAACAAGGAAAATAATAACTTAAATTTGTATGTTTACTTTTTAAATGACACATGTCTTTTTAAACTCTTATGTTCATTTTTTTGTATTTGTGAATAAATCCTGATGCCATGAAAAAATAAATATATATGGCACCATGCAGTGATCTCCATATTTTAACAGCTCAGAAACGATTAAAAAAAAATCTGCAGAATTTTCAACAACGTTTTCAGCTGTTTTTTTACATCTCACAAACTCTAATCCCCTGCAAAACCACAAAAGAATGATGCAGCAGTGAATCTGTTGTATTCCATTGTATTTTCCCCAATGGGCAGAATGTCCTATTTTCTAATACCATATTAAAACATGGCATAAAATCCATGCTGACCATGCCGACTGTTATCAGTAAACAGAGTTAGTTCAAGGAGAGTGCAAAGAAAAGTTTGCTTATATGTGTGTATTGATTATTGATTATCTTAGAACCAGAAACATATTTTGTATGCACTTTTTTTTTTTTTTTTTTAATATATAGTTTTTATTCGTTTTATAAAGAGGTGACAAAAGAGAGAAGCAATGTACATATACAATGCAATACAATATATGGTGATAGTTGTCACAGTAGAACTGTCACATAGGCTTACATGTTGTAGAAAACATACAGGTATTTTAGGCATCGAGGGAAGTAATGAGAGAGAGCTAATTTATACATACAATACAATACATAATGAAAGCTTTTGCATAATACTGTTACATAGGTTTACATGTTATATAAAAACATACAGATATACAAGTCATTGGGAGGTGACATGACATGCCGTCAGGCTTAGTAGGTGTATAGGATGGTATTAAGTTGGAGATGGCAATAGCAACGAGCCATTTGCTGCAACAGTGTTACACATTACTGGACTATGGTACAAGATATTGTATCTGTTACTGCATGTGTTGGTGTTAGTTCCATTTGCGCATTAAATGTGAACATGTATAAGAATGTATTGTTAGCAGTCCATTTACAACTGGTAGTGTTGTGTTTAGTGCCAAGTAAATGAGGTAGAAATCTTGGGATATAGTGACATCGAGATTGTCAGATTTCGCTGTAATACATACACCCACCAACGATAGTTAAGGTATACACGCTCGGTGTCAAGGTAGCATGAAAAGGTTATAAAGATTAAGACGTTGCTCATAAGTTCTCCAAGATTAAGGAGCGGGGCCATGTCGGCTAAGTCACTCCAACTGCCCTGTAGTAAGTAGCTGTACACCATATAAATAGTGCGAGTAGAAACATAACAAAACGTAAACAGGTATATATATGTACAAAAAATAAAATACAATAAGAGGAGGGAAGGAATGGTGGGTGGGGGGACATGTGAGGAGTTGGCTGATCATGTAGATAGATCTTTATTCTATATGGGATATCTTGTGCATTCTGGGTTTGCGGATCTGCAACCTTGTTGGCCACTAGTAGCGAGGAAAGGGAGACGATAAAGACCATAGGAATCAGGGAGCACATGCATTTTGTTACATTGTAGCATTGGATTCCATAATTGATACCCAATTCTGCCATCGGTCCAGGAAGGTTGACACGGTACCTCCTTTAGCCCATTCAAATTCATGACGTATGTCAAATCCACCCTGCGTATAACCTCTAGTAATGAGGGGGTAGTGGTACTTTTCCAATGGGATGCTCTACTTATTTTTGCTGCTACTAGTATATTTAGCACCGCATCTCTGGACGGTATATCACGTAGGTTTGGAATGATGTGGAGTAAGTAAATCTCCGGGTTCAATGGTAAAGTAATCTTACATAGTGCATGAATGAGTTTTTGAATGAGCTGCCAGAAATCTTTTAAGTTAGGGCAGTGCCAGAATATATGCTCTATAGAGCCTAAACCCGACTTGCAGCGCCAGCATGCTGAGGGGGAATTCGGGTAGATTTTGTGGATCCTACTTGGGACTAAATACCATCTCATTAACATTTTAAAGTAAGCTTCCCAGATTGTGACGCATTTCGAAGATTGTTTAGTATAAATGATGGCTTGTTCCCATTCTTCGAGTGCCGGGGTTATCCCTAAAGATGTTTCCCAATTCAGCATATAGGGTAATATGGAGGGTTTGTGGTGGTTCAACAGCTTCATATAACATAAGGAAAGAAATTTACATGAAGGTCGAGGTAGTTTGGCATAGTACCATTGTGCGCCTAGATTACTAAGAGACAACGGGTCGAGAAACCCAATCGAGTGTGAGAGTAGGATATGTTTGATACGTAAGTACAGGAAAACATCTCTAGATGGTAGATTATATTGTTCCTGCAATACGGGGAAAGGGTGAATGCCCTCCTTACTGAATAGTTTGTGTACATGAGTCACTCCTAGGGATGCCCATTTAGACGTTTGGAGATTGGGAGATATGGTAGAGAGGGCTGAAATGGGAGCAAGGTACAGTACTTCTGATTTAGACCACAATGCTGTGCTCCATGAGGACCATGATTTTGTAAAGAATCGTGATGCTGGGAGTGTGGAGAGTGTTGCTAAGGGGGTGGACGACCATAGGGCATCAGAGAGGGAGTGTGAACCTCCGCAGGCGGTTTCTAGGTCCAACCAAACTGGTTTGTGTGTTCCCATCATGATACTTAGGCCTTGTGACAATAGGGTTGCTCTGTAGTATAGCATGATATTGGGAACGCTGAGTCCTCCTTTTTTAAATGGGTGCCATAAAGAATGGAAGGAGACTCTTGGAGGTTTTTTTCTCCAAATATGAGCGTTGATGGCTCTTTGGAATCGTTTAATGAGAGAGTTTGGTAGGGCAATAGGTAGCGTCCTAAACAGATAGAGTATGTGTGGCAAAATCATCATCTTAATAGAGTTAATTCTACCAAACCATGATGTATAGAGATTGCCCCAAGAATCCATCTGTTTGGAGATTTTGGATAGGACAGCGATATGATTTTCTTTTATGGTCAGGGATCTAGAATGCGTAAATTTTATACCTAGATATGAAATCGCTTTGGATTGCCATGCGAAGGGGTAGATGGTTTTCAATTTGTTTACTAATTGTTTTTCGAGTCTTATGGGGAGAATCTGGGTTTTACTAATGTTATTTTTATAATAGGAGATGTCTCCATACGTGGTTAATGTGTGTAAGAGGTGAGGGATGGATTTAGATGGTTTGGCTAGGAAAAGAATAACATAATCGGCGAAGAGTGCTATCTTTTTTACTCCAGCCGGAGTATCTAGGCCAGGTAATGCTGCGTCAAGTTTTATCGTTCTGACTAGAGGTTCCAGACATAAGATGAAGATCAAGGGTGACAAGGGACACCCTTGCCTCGTGCCATTAGATATGGGAAAGCTTCTTGAGGTGAAGCCTGAGTTAAACACTTTTGCAGAGGGAGCAGAGTAGAGGGTCATGATACTGGTAATAAAAGTTTTGGAGAAACCAAAGGCCGACAGAGTGTCGGACATATAGTCCCAATTTAGGCGATCAAATGCTGTTTCCGCGTCTAATACCAGCATGACGTCGGACTTGTTTTTTATATTGGCCCAATCGATTAGGTCCATGCAATATCTGGTGTTGTCCCCAACTTGTTTGCCAGGAACAAAACCAGCCTGTTCTTCCGAGACTAAATTGGTCAGCAAGGGTCGGAGCCTATTAGCAAGCAATTTGGCGTATAGCTTAACGTCAGCATTAAGTAACGAAATCGGCCTGAGTTTGCTACAAAGTGTTGGTGATTTATTTGGTTTGGGCAATGTGATAATGTAGGCTTCTAGCATTTACCAGTCGCTCTAATCTTGTTAAACAATTTGGTAAGGTGTGGGGTTAGTCGTGAAGCCAGTTTTATATAATAATAGTTCGTGAGGCCATCTGGCCCAGGTGCTTTATGTTTGGGCAGGGCTTTAATGGTGGAAGCCACTTCTGTTTCCGTAAAGGGGGTATCTAAAAGACTATTATGATGTGCTGAAATTTGAGGGAGTGAGATTTGAGAGAGATATCGTGTTATGTCTGAAGAATTTGGAGTATTCGTGGTTGCGCTATTGCGAAGGTTGTAAAGATCTTCATAGAAGTGGGCTAATTCATCCACAATGTTAGTCGGGTTGAATATTTTAATATTGTCCTTGGAATATATATATGGAATTTTAGTTTGTAGATATTTTGCTTTCAGTTGGGCAGCCAGTAACTTGCCGGCTTTGTTTCCTGAGATGTAATATGTCTGTTGGGTTTTGCGTGCTTGGGTAGTGTATCTTTGTGTTTGAAGAAGGTGGATTTCGTTTTGTACTTAAGTGATTTGTCGGGTTAGTGATTTAGTTGGGGATTGTTTGTTGGATTCTTCTAGCGTTTGGAGAGTATGACGGAGTGTAGAGTCTTTTGAGATATAACTTTTTTTTGCTAAAGAACCTAATTTGATGAAATGACCCCTGACAACTGCCTTATGAGCCAACCATTGAGTTTCTACCGTAGTATCCTCTGTGGAGTTGGCAGTAAAGTAGTTATCAAGTTCTGTGGATATATGTTGAATGTCGGGAGGGTTATCAAGGAGGGATTCATTTAAACACCATTTGCCCCTTCCTGTTGTGGGGTATGGCACGGTCAGAGTAATCAAGATAGGGGCATGATTGGACCAAGTCCGAAGCCCGATGGATTGGTCTTTAAGAGGAGGGAGAGTGTTTTTATCAACCAGGCATAGGTCAATGCGCGTATATGTTAGATGGACTTGTTAAAAATAAGTATAGTCTCGTGCAGTTGGAAATAAATTTCTCCAGGTGTCATAGAGATCTTTCTCCTGAAGAAGCTTAGAGAACAACTTGCTATTGTGAATGGAAATTTTGCTGAGAAGTTTATTTTTGACGCGCTGTATATCTAAAGAGGGCGTAAGGGTACAATTGCAATCGCCACAGATAATTACATGGCCTCGTTTAATGGAATTTATTTTCTTGATTGACTTATTAAGAAATTAAAATTGAGCCTCATTAGGGGCGTAGAGCGACACTATTGTCACTTGGATACCATTTAGTTCGCCTACTAGAATCAGTAATCGGCCAGCCGGGTCAGCAAATTTTGTATGTACTGTGAAAATCCAGTCTGTATGGAAAAAAATTGCTACACCTTTAGATTTGTTTGGGGAATATGCGTAGTATGCTGCTGGATATTTTAGAGAACGAGTCTGAGGAGGGTTATGTTTCGCGAAGTGCGTCTCTTGGACATAGACAATAGCTGCCTCCGCTTTGTGCATGTCTTTTAGTAGTTGCTTTCGTTTGTAGGGGCTATTGAGGCCTTTGGCGTTAAGGGAGAGAATTTGTAATGTGTGAGGTGTCATCAAATCAGTTTAGTGAGGGAGCAGTGTAACCGCTGTGGCACTTGAGGATAGTACGGTGCAGCTTAGCACCTCTAGTCAGATATTGCGTTAACCAGACCGGAAACATGCAGTCCATAACGGTGTTGGAGTGTGTCTTAACATCACCTGTGAAGTGGAGATTCTCAGATCTTGTGGGACACTTTGATGAAGTGGAGTCTGAAAAGCCTATATGTAGAATGAAAGGGGGAGTGGGAGGGGGGGAGGGAAGAACCAGTGGAAGGGAAACAATAACAGTAACACAAGTATATACACAAGGAACCCTTAGTGGGGTTCACACAAACTGTCATCTGAAGGATATGAAAATACATACCCTAAGATGACCTAGGAAGGGTCTATGGGGCTCCTCCCGACCATTGTCCTATATAAATTACATTGTATTGGGATACATTGTAGGAACGGTCTTAATGCATGCTATAGAGTTACCCTGAGGATGATATTGGATAGGGTAGTACATTCAAGACATAGTAGTGGTCAGCAAGACATACTACAGAAAGTATGGTATAATGAGACATAAGCAGTATGATTTTGCTAATTGGCATAGTCAGCGATGGAGCGCTGTTGTAGCCGGGGTCCAACTTTTAGTGTGGATGCGTATCTTAGCTATACGTGTTCAAGTCGGTGATAATATTTGCAGCACACAAGCAGTAAATTAAAAAATTAGAATTCGAGTTTCCATACCTCTAAATGAGATATCGTTAAAAACTAACATATATATATAAGTATGAAAATGAACGCGCTCCCTATGGGAGGAAGTGAGAAAGGTCATATTTAAACACCAAGATCCAGGTGGCATATGTGCCGGTAGTACATCATAGTGTGGATACTATCCGTTGTTAACACGGTACTATCACAGTGGTTCTAAACCATGGGGGCGATAACGTTACAACATAACAGGCGGTACAAGTGGCCCTGATTTATAAAGTAAAGTTGGAATTAAAAATGAGATAAGCATAAGTGGGATATCGCTATATACGAACATGTATGTAAGATATGAAATATAGAGCGATCCCCTATGGGCAGGGACGAGAAAGGGCTCAACCGAGCATTAAGGCTGTGCATCAGTTGCACTATAGAGTATATTACTCCCCGCTATGGACATTAGATAATTGTAGTATTGTTGTACCATGATATATATGAAAACTCATCAAATGTGCCGGTAGTACAACATAGTGTGAAAACTACTAGTTGCTTATATGGGGCTATCATAGCCTAAACCCTGTCATGGTTCTAAACCCTGGGGGCGATAGCGTTACAACAGAGCCGGTGATACAAGTGGCCCGGATATATAAAATAAATTTAGAATAAAAATGAGATAGGCATAAGTGGGATATCGCTATATACTAACATATATGCAAGATATGAAATATAGAGTGATCCCCTACGGGTTGGGACGAGAAAGGGCTCACCCGAGCAACAGGCTATGCATCAGTTACGGACATGAGATAATTGTAGTAGCGTTGTACCATGATATACATGAAAACTCATAATTCTAAACAAGATAAACTAAACATTATGCTCAAACATTTCCAGGTAGGGCTTAGGAGTAGAGGACCAGAGATACCGCTACAATCTCGGTCACATATACAAAATACTTATCAATATGTCCCTTAGGTGGGTATACACAGCCAGAGGGGGCTCAAGGAGTGCTGGTTGGTGATTTCACCATTTGCCAGTCCGCTTGAAGTCTTCTCGGGGAGGCAATATTCAATGCTTTTTGGGGGTTAGATGCTCCAGACCATAGGCCCCAAGCTGAGATCAACTTCATTCCCTCAGTCGGATCCGCTGCTATGTGATTTCGACCTTGTCGCCAAATGATCAGTTTAGTGGGGTATCCCCATTTGTAAGCCACGTTGTTGTTCCGTAAGGTTTTAGTGACTGTTATAAATCCTCTTCTTTTCTCCATCGTGGCAGCTGATAAATCGGCATAAAGTGCGATCCGTTGATGAGGTTCTGGAAGCGATTGGGCTTTTCTCGCCGCCGCCAGCAGGGTTTCTTTATGTGCAAAGTAGTGAAATTTAACGATAACGTCCTTAGGGACATCAGCGGATAGGCGAGCAGGCCACGGGAGCCTGTGCATGCGGTCGTAGGCCCATGCGGAGTCAGGTAGGCCTGGGACCAGGGTGTTGCATATGGACAGAATGTGAGCTGGTAGCGCTTCCTGGGTAATATCGTCCGGTATGCCCCTGAATCTTACATTTTGTCTCCTTGACCTGTCTTCCATATCAGCAAGCTTATCTTTCAATATTGAGTTTTCTTCGGATAGTTTCTGGACTTTGTCCACCATTTCATTGTGTGCCACACAAAGCTCGTCGGTTTTGTTTTCTAGGTGGCTGGTTCTATCGCCGATATTAGAAATTTATTTTCTTAGATAACCGTCAATATGGTGGAAGTCAGCGGTTATAGTGGCTCTGAGCTCCTGCAGCATCTTGTGAAGGCTGCGTTCCGTTACTGGAGCTTCAGAGTATTTGGCTGAGCCTGATTCGTAGTCTGATTGACCATCAGATAGATTAGACATTTCGTCACCATCTTGAATTTCTTTTCGGCGCTCCGATCTTTTAGTTTTCGACATGTCAGTCAGCTTTAATTGCTTGGGAGGAGGCATTGTAGGCTTTTGCAGCACTCTGGGAGGAGTAGGGTAATCGGTATATTTGAATCAGTCGCTAAGTGCTATATAAATAGTTGCTTGTGGTCGGGTTGGCGGCGGAGCTCCTATTCCATGCGACTGCTCTCACTGGAAGTCGGACACGCCCCTTTTTGTATGAAACTTGTATTGCTAGTGTAGTCTTTTTGGTTAATCTAAAATAATCAAATATTTATGTCATTTTGGTTTCTAGATAAAGCTAAAAACCTTTTCCAAAATCATTGATTAATGTAATATTTTTTTTTTTTGTTTAATATTTCAAAACGTTATATTGGGTGAATTCAGTATTGACTTTTATAATTCAGATGGTACAGCAGGACTTTCACAAAAATGTGTACTACAGGTAACAGTCCTGACAGATCAATTACTGTTTGTCATTTTTGTATGTGCAGACTTTGCACATGTGATTGCTGCAACAGCAAATCGCATGTCATAAAATATACCAGAAGCAAAGACTATTTATGTACGTCTTGGCTGTATCAGTCCTGCCTGTGTGTCTGCTCTTACAATCCATATGTCATCACAGGACACCCTAGTATCCCTAGCATCTTTATATTTTTTGTGTATCAGTCTTAGATATGAATGATTCTGAAGGGCACAACAGCCATGGTTTATTGCTTTATACCATTCATATGCTAGTTCAGTTTTAGTATTTGTCCACAGAAGTGCTGATCTAGTTATATGTTCAGTTTTGATGTGTGTTATTAGTATTAACTAACTATCTTATGAAACATATATGTATTTGTTTGTTAGCCTTATATTTGACCTTTGTGCATTTGAAGGTGGTGTAAATATTTTGTGTGTACATTTATCTCACCATTTAAAGTTACACACCTAGACTATATTAGCTACTTTTGTTCCTATTTTAGATGATGTCACAGTATTGCATTTGAACTTTTTCTACTGTCTCCAGATGTTGCCAAATAAACACTAGTAGACAGAACTTTGAAACTGAAAGGTACAGATGTCTGTTGTAGCTGAGTTACTATTACTTAAAGGAATTGCATGGACACCATGGCAACTTTATCAAAATGAAGTTGTTACATTGCCCAGAAATCCCTGGCGCTTTCTTACCCGAAGAGATTAAACCATTCTCTAATGGTTTAACCCCAAAGGTTGCTCTCCAGTACCAGATCTTCCTTCCTCCAGTGGCATCCGACTTCTTCAACTGAGGTTCAGGAAGCTCAGAGTGCCTTCAAGCAGGGGAGCTACTGATTGGCTCAGAACGGTCAGCTAATGCTCTAAACCAGTCAGTACCCCATTCATAAAATTGTATGTATGCATTATTTAAAAATCAAGAGCTGCTGATGGATTAGTTTTAACTACTCACTAAAGTAATTACATGCTAAATATTATTTTACTAAATCAAAGGATCAACAGTTCAGGGGTGATCCATGAAGAAGTCAGCAGTGGAAGTGAAGTAAAAAGTTACAGAGAGCCTGTACATAGAAATCTGACATTAAAAAGCTAAAACTTCTGTGACCATAATTTATTGGTAAATCGCAAAGGCACCACTCATGTGATCCACACAAAGTTAATTGAATTGTTGATTTAGTGGGAAATAAATATTGTGAGAAATGAAAATGTAATTTTATCCCACCATATAAGAAAAAAAAATGGGTTACCAAAAAAAAAAAAAAACAATGACAGTCCAAAGAAGTGATCTACATACGTTTATAGCAATAAAGATTTCCCACAAAATATTCTGTGTTTATCATTTAGCAGGATTATCAGATACAGTGCTAGATAAGATAATTTAAAGGAACATTCCCACTTCATTGCTGCATCTGAGGTATTGGGCGCTGTTTTGCCTTCAGGGTTTAAACTGTTTTCAAACTGTAAACTTCAAAGTTGTCTCTACAGAATATGTCAGCACTGCTTTCTTTAGTTTTGACTGATAGTACTTTTGAACAGCAAGTTTTTGTAACCCCTTTATCAAGTCTAAATATGGCCAGAAATCATTATCCTTTATAAAGGAAGCAACTCCCGATACCTCAATTCCTACCCAAATATGTTATTAGTCCAGAAAAAGGTAAACCTACAGGATTATACCATTTTAATGTAATTTGAGTATTTACTATAGAACCATAACCTCATCAGACATTTTATTTGTATTAGTTTCATATTTTGCCAACATAAAAGGAAAATCACTCAGAAGTTTAAAAGGCCCCACAGACCCCTAAATTACGTGCTTTATCTGTAAATAGTGTATCCTCTCTTTTTTTTCATTTTAGAAAAAGTGCAGATTACAGCAGTTGGCACATTTATAAATAAACCTTGTTACACCCACTGACTGTCAGACAACCGATCCTGTTACTCCCTGGCAGCTTTACTCAGTGGAGATAAACTCAAAAGGCAATTGCTCAGAGCACATGCATTGAAAGACTTCTCATTGAGCTGCATTGGGAAGTCTGTGATTGGATAGTCTGGGCTAGGTTATAAGTGGAGAGCTTGCAAAGGTTTGAGACAAGAGATCTGCAGCTTTTGCAAGCTGCTTTTAGATATATCATATACATTTTCATTGGGTGTAGATCTTTATTTATTTCTTCTATTTTGGCAGTGGAGTGTCCCTTTAAAACAAAATAACAGCTGAAGAAGTTTTAACTTTACAAAGGCATAATATAATTAGAAAAAGTTTGTTTTCAAACAATGAATTCTGAGAATTAAACAGTAGAGATACATTAATTAGTAATATTTCCAATATCATATTATTGATAATCTTTATGGTTCACTCAAGCATTCAGGATATTGTTACTTCTATATAATTAATAAACTAAACGCAGGTGGCTTGGAACATATTACATAAAACACTCAAGAGAGAAGCATATCAAAATGTTTAATTGTCTTGCAATCCAATGATCAAGTAACACTATAATGTGGTAATCAGGGGAAATGTCAGCCATAAACATTGAGAATTATCTTAATATTGTACAGTAAACAAAGATAACGGTATTGCACCCTATGGAGTATATTAGCATCACCTGCTTAATGAGCCAACATATGACGCCAATCAGCTCATTAACTTTTACACACACAGTAATAATACTTATTTACAAATTCTGTATAAAGGTCAAACCTCATATTAACTTGAACATATTTAAAATATGGAATGCAACCTGAATAAGGTTTTATGCAGCCCAATGAAATGGAATGCATTGGTGTTTAACCATGTTAATGCAATGATTAGAGCATACAAAGTTGATATACTTGTATTTCTATTTGATTGCTATAAATAATTTACACCGGAAATTCCATAACATATTACCAACTAAATAGTATTCAAGGAACAAAGAAATTAGGACATTTTAATATCAATTTATAGGTCAACGTGGAATCTATGCAAACATCAGGTTGAGGAACCTACCTTTTGCAAAGTGTCAATAAGTTCAGTAATCCAAGGCTGAGTTTAGCCGATTTGCATCATGAAGCTTGGGAAAATCTAATATAACATGTTTGTATGGATGATGCCTTTCTACACCAAACAAAACTGGATAACGGTCCTATTTTGTGTCTGTTATGATCTTAGGTGGACACTATAGGTACCCAGATCACTTCATCTCATTAAAATGCAATTAGCCCTGCAATCTACCAGGCAGCCACTAGAGGTGCTTACTTCTGTTTGATTAAATTTGACTCTGTATATCAATGTTGGTGTCCTTACGCTTTGCATGAGGACATCCAGCGTCAAGAAAAACCCAAATCTAAAGCATTGATTCAATGCTCTCCTATGGGGAAGGCCTAATGCATGCAAGGCACTTGCTGTGCATGCGCATTAGGTCCTCCACATCGGCTGATGGGGGCGGAAAAGAAGCGTGACCCAGCACCTAAGTACCTCAGCGCTGGGATCAGTTAAGTGACCAAAAGGTTTTTATAAACCTTTTATGGATGGCTGATTGATGCAGGGTCAGAGGAACACTTTAGTGTTTTAAATACAGCTTTGTATTCTTAACACGTAAGTATTCATTTAAACCTTTACTATTATGCTCTTTTTTTTTTAAATGAAGTGAATTCTTAAATGTTTGGCTCAAATCATAGAAATCCTCATTAAAAGAAAGGTTATACATAACATACCATCTTATAAATGGGTCTTGACTTAACAGTTAAAGAATTTATATTTTCTTAATCTAACTTGTGTTAACCTGTTACAGAAACTGGTTGATACGTTTCGTTAAACATCTATGTTACATAGTACTACATGTCTATTTTACATATACAAATGTTGCAACTTGTTACAAGCCAAATGTTTTTGGGGGACAGTATATCTTTATTTGCAGTTTTCTGGTTTTGAATTTGTAAAGCTTTGGATTGCATCCATCTTTTGTGATATAAGCCTTTGACCAAGAGGCTAATCAAATAAGGCTTTCAAATTAGTTATATAAATATACTTCAGTCAGGTAGTTTCTCCCCTATATACCTATTCTTAGTTTATCTATACACAATCTATTCTTGTATAGTATTAGGTTATCAGTTACTTTCATTGTCTAGCTTTTCTTATAAGAGGGAAGTGGCATGGCAATGTATAATGTTCTAGGTAATAATTAGACAATGTCTGATGATGGTCTGATGGTGTATTCTGTTGACTTGTGCAAGAGTGAATTAATTTATCTTATGATTGGATACAGCAAATAATGGATGGAAACCAAACCATATAAAACCAAAAAGGTTATTGTGAAAAATTGTGATTGAAAACCCCTTCCACCTGAAGTCTGTGGATAGTTAATAGTTAAAATGTGATTGTTTGTTAAACTAATTTGCACATGCCCACCCAGAATCCTTTGTGGTAGTAACATCACTGCAGATTTGAGATATCCGTGGGATAGTTAATACAATGATAAACAGAAATCTGCACACCAGTCTGAAGTCCGTACCAATCTGAAGTCCGCAGACTTCAGGTGGAAGGGGTTTTCTATCAACAATTTTCACAATAACCTTTTTGGTTTTATATATATATATATATATATATATATATATATATATATATATTTGGTATTTTTGGTTTTTGCTTCCCAAGCACTACCAAGTCTTAATAAGCAAACAGTAACCAACCTCATGCTGATGATTTGCATTAACAATGAAACAGCTGTCCATGAGTGGTTCACTGGCTTTGCATCTTTTCCTAAGTTGTATTTCAAAGCTGTTGTATACAGCAAACACAGACTCGAAGGAATCGATGTTTAAAATGGAATGAGGCAAAAATGTGATTCTTTGTTAAACAAATTTGCATATTCCCACCCAGAATCCTTTGCAGTATTAAAATCACTGCAGATTTGGTATTTCTGTGGGAAAAGCAAGTCTCATGGCTTGACTGTTGTGCAGATGTTTGTTTAACATTATATTGTGTGTATGTATGTATATATATATATATATATATATATATATATATATATATATATATATATATATATATATATATATATATATACCAAATTAGAAAAAGGGTGCACTCACAGGTCTTTCCATAAATTCAGTGGTGTTTATTGGAACATAAAGTCACAAAAATAACACATTGACATTTTGACCAGTTCGGGTCTTCCTCAAGATCAATGTGAAAACAAATATAGAGTGTATATATAAGAAAATGTAAAAAGTTTACTCTCCAATTGTGTGTAAATCTCTCTCAATTCAGTGCTAACCAGGAAGTGATTTCGGAAGGTCACGTGATGTGACTAACGAGCAGTGAGGAGGTAATTCCCAGTGAGACAGTGGTTGCTAAGTAACAATTGTATACAAGCAGAGATTGTGAAACAGAAAAGCACTGAGGGTGCTATGTAAATCATAGACGATCTAGAGTCATGACAAACCTATATTATCTAAATATTTTCGAAAGATAGGACCACCCTCCAAAGTGAATGTGATAGGACACCGAAACATATGCAGGAGTGAGTGAGAAGTGTGTATGTTTGAATGTGCAAAAACAACAACGTGCTGGTGCTCAAACAGAGTGTAAATGTAGTGTCCGGACATAGAGTATGAGAACGGTAGGGGGTTCACTTAAGGTCCCATAAGAGTCAATATAGTGTGAAGTCTGATAATAGACAAATACAGTACCATAGTATACTATATTAAAAATATACTACTCATCATCAATGCAGACATAATCACAAGAGTAAGAGGGCTTATCTACTTAAATATCATCAACATGGCTGCAGAAATAAACTACTCAAATACTGTGCTTAAACAAGCCAGTACAACTATACTCAAGGAATTTTTTTTAAGAAAAAGGAATTAACCCCTTAAGGACACATGACATGAGTGACATGTCATGATTCCCTTTTATTCCAGAAGTTTGGTCCTTAAGGGGTTAAAGAACAGAGAGACTGCCTAGAAGGAATACATGCACACATGTAAATGTGCAAACATAATGCTACATAATCATACTAAGGAATGTATCCCTGCAATCAGGACGGCTAAGGGGTTTATCACCCCTTATTAAAGTGGATATACTAGGCAATATTTACATTCATATTTAAAAAACATAAACTATATAACTGTCACGGTAATATACCCCAACACGCAGGAATAGTCCAGACAGTCAAGAGACAAGAAACCAGGATTCGTCTTACCGGACCTTAGAATGGCCGGACTAGACGAGTACAAGAAAAGACAGAGTCCAGAACAAGCCGAGGTCAAGGGAACGGAGAGACAGCGTAAAGTAGAACAAGCCGAGGACTGGTACACAGAAGACAAACCAGCGGAGAAACAAGCAAGGATAAAGAGAGAGCGGAGTCAGGAACAAAGCCAAGGTCAAGCACCAAAAAACCAACTGAACGATACAAGCACTAAAGGGAACTGGACAGAAACCACGATAGGGCAAGGTGCAAAGGAAACAGGTGAGTATAAATACCCTAATGTTCACTTTGATTGGCCCCTGTCATATCCACGCCCCCAAAACGTGAGTGTATGGGGAACGTGGCATGACAGGGGCCAATGGGAGACTGATTCTAATTTTGTCTCCCACTGTCCCTTTAAGAGCGCGCCCGAGATGCGCGGCGCGCTCTTAGTGTCAGGCGGGACACGTGACCGCTTCTCTCGGTCACTGCCTGCCCGACTGATCTCGTCGTTGGATGAGCCGCGCGCGGCTCGTGCAGGAGCAGGACCGCGCGTGGCGAGGAGAGAGGACCCCGGCCGGCCCCTGGAGAGGGTAAGTACTGCTACAATAACATTCTCGTTAAGTCCCTTGGGGTCTATGGTGTCCAAACGAAAGATCCATTGTGTTTCCTGATGTATAAGTAGCCTGAATCTATCACTTCTGCGAGGTACGGAGGGTTGTGGTCTATAGCTGTGAATCTCAAAGTCAGGAGTCTATGCTGCATGGCAATAAAATGTTTAGCCACTGGTTTATCACTACATTCATCTCGGAGTGCAGTTATGATGGTAGTAATTAAATAACCTCCATTTGTTTAACTATACATAGGGATTTAGATGAGAGCGCGCACAACTTTTTATTTGGTTTTACTGTATGTATTGGGGCTGATGTGTACTGTGGTCTTTGCTGCCGCCCAGGAGTGATGGGAGTGAGCGCAGGACTTGTTTTTTTGTATTTGTAAGAAAATGTTTAGCCACTGGTTTATCACTACATTAATCTCGGAGTGCAGTTGTGATTGTAGAATGATGTCCACTGATGCGGTCTCATAAAGTGAGATCCGTCTTGCCTATATATGAAAGTCTGCAGGAACATGCGATCATGTAGATGACATGGTCAGTAGTACAAGTAATATGATGGGATATGGGAATCCTTTTCCCACTATGCGGATGTACAAGTGTGGACCCACTGATCATGTGATTACATGTCACACATCCACTGCATCTAAAGCATCTTGATGCCACCAGTAGGTATGTAATAGCAGTGATGTGGTTCACTACGTGCAAACAAGTCTTTTAAGTTCTTGTTTCTTTTGTAGCTAATTATAGGTGGTACTTGGGACCGGTTAGGTAAATCCTAACATTTTTGAAAAGCTTCCTGAATTTTGGACATACTGGTGGGAAAAATTAATGGTAGATGTATCCATGATACAGAGGACATTTTGGTAGGTCTCTCTCCCTGAATCTCTAGGTGCCATAAATCCATGGCTCTATTTTTGGCAGTTTTGAGTGTCTGTTGGAGGTAAACTCTATCTCCGAATCTACTCCGCATTTCTGATAATTGGATATCCCTTTTACCTGGTTCACTGGTATACCTATACACCCTCAGAAATTGAAATATAGGCAATAATTACTTGAATTGTTGGTGAAAGCTGGTGGCCAATAACAATTTTGACATTTTGGTCAGTAGGTTTCCGATATAGTGCGTATCCCAACTTGTCCTGTTTCTTAAAAATGGTTACGTCCAGAAATTGCATAGACATTCTATTCCAGCATATGCTCAGAGTAACCATGAAAGTAAGCAAGCAATAGTGAATGATTGATCTGTTGTACCATTAATTCAAGACTTTCAAGTGTGCCTATCCAGACCATGAAGATATCATCTACAAATCGATGATAATGTCTGATCTTCTCTCCATATTTCTGCAAGATATAGGTCAGTTCAAAAATATATATGAAAGTATTTGCACATGATGGTGCCATGGCCGCCCCTTTTTAGTCCCAGAGAGTAGTAAAAAGAACTTACTTTCAAATTAAAAATATTTGCAGGTGAGTGCGATTTCTAGGAATTCCATCAGATATTCAATAGGAGGCCCTTCATATAATTATGACTCACATAGTACATCCTATAGTGCCTGCATCCCCTCCTTGTAGGGTATAATGATATAGAGGCTTTGAACATCCATAGTCATGAGGAGATCATTTTCATCTTTAAACGTTGGTTGGTTAACATGGTTGATAAAATCCTGAATGTCATGAAGACAGGTGGGAAGGGCCATTACAAATTCCTTAATAAAAACATCAATATATTTAGCTATTGGTTCCAGTAAGCTTTCCCTGGCCGACACTATAGGTCATCCAGGTAAGCGAATCTTTGTAAAATTATAGGTAATGTGCATATAACTGGATGCTTCGGATGTGTGACATATAAGAATTTGGCAGTTTTGGTGTCCAGATACTCGCACTGTAATCCAAGGTCAATATGATTTCTGATTCGTTTCTGAATCTTACCTACTAGATCAAAGGTAAATCCACAGTGGTTGTTGGAGTCTGGAATTTAGTTGGTGAAATATCTCTTGTTGATACTTATAGTATGGCTGGATGACAACAGCTCCCCCTTTGTCTGCAGATCAGATACCAATATGTGGGTCCTTTATTAGATTATTATTATTATTATTATTATTATTGCCATTTATATAGCGCCAACAGATTCCGTAGCGCTTTACAATATTTTGAGAGGGGGGGGATGTAACAATAAATAAGACAATTACAAGAAAACTTACAGGAATAATAGGTTGAAGAGGACCCTGCTCAAATGAGCTTACAGTCTATAGGAGGTGGGGTATTAGAAACATTAGGATAGGAAATATCAAGTAGGAGTGAAGCAGAGCTGGAGGAGAGAGCAAAGCACTATCCCATAGGGACAGGTATGTAAGGGAGAGATTACTCTGGGAGGCCATACGCTTTCCTGAAGAGATGGGATTTAAGGCCCTTCTTAAATGATTGAAGACTAGGGGAGAGTCTGATGGCAGTAGGCAAGTTATTCCATAGGAGAGGAGCCGCCCGTGAGAAGTCCTGCAAGCGTGAGTTGGCCGTACGGGTGCGAGCAGCGGTCAGGAGGTGGTCGCGGGCAGAGCGGAGGGTACGAGGAGGGGCATACCTCTGGATCAGTGAAGAGATATAAGAGGGGCTGGAATTGTTCAGTGCTTTAAATGTATGGGTTAGCACTTTGAATTGACTCCTATAGGATACAGGGAGCCAATGTAAGGACTGGCAGAGGGGCGAGGTGTGAGAGGACTGACTGGATAGGAAAATCAGTCTAGCTGCAGCATTCATTACAGACTGTAGCGGGGCAGTACGGCTTTTGGGGAGACCAATCAGGAGAGGGTTACAGTAATCCATGCGGGAAATTACTAGAGCATGGACAAGCTCCTTGGTAGCATCTTGCGTAAGAAAGGGGCGGATGCGGGCTATGTTTTTGAGTTGGAACCTACAGGACTTGGCAACAAACTGGATGTGAGACTCAAAGGTGAGACCAGAGTCAAGTATGACGCCAAGACAGCGCGCTTGTAGGGATGGACTTATGTGGATATCACTGACTTGAAGGGAGAGTGAGAGAGGAGGATCAGTATTAGGAGGAGGAAAGACAAGGAGTTCAGTTTTAGAGAGGTTAAGTTTGAGAAAGCGTGACGACATCCAGTCAGAGATGGAAGAGAGGCAAGCAGTGACACGTTGCAGGACGGCCGGGGAGAGGTCCGGTGAGGAGAGGTATATCTGAGTGTCATCAGCGTACAGGTGGTAGTTGAATCCAAAAGAGGCAATAAGTTTTCCAAGAGAGGCAGTATAAAGAGAAAATAGAAGGGGACCAAGGACAGAGCCTTGGGGAACTCCAACCGAGACAGGGCGAGGGGAGGAGGTATCCTTGGAAAAGGAGACACTAAATGAGCGTTGGGAGAGATAGGAGGAAAACCAAGAGAGGACAGAGTCACAGAGACCGAGTGATTGAAGAGTTTGAAGGAGGAGAGAATGATCAACTGTGTCAAAGGCAGCAGAGAGGTCAAGGAGAATTAATATGGAGTAGTGACCTTTGGATTTAGCGGAGATTAGGTCATTAGTCACTTTGATAAGAGCGGTCTCAGTAGAGTGGAGAGGGCGGAAGCCAGACTGAAGAGGGTCAAGGAGAGAGTTGGAATTAAGGAAGTGAGACACACGGGTAAAGACAAGTCTTTCCAAAAGCTTTGATGAGTAAGGGAGCAGGGATATGGGACGATAGTTCGAGGGGGAGGACGGGTCAAGAGATGGTTTTTTCAGGATAGGTATTACAGTGGCATGTTTAAGGTCAGCAGGAACAGTGCCAGAAGAGAGAGAGCAGTTAAAGATGTGTGTTAGGATAGGCACAAGACAAGGGGAGAGAGATCTGATGAGGTGAGATGGGACAGGATCAAGTGGGCAAGTGGTGGGGCGAGAGGAATGGAGAAGTGCAGCCACCTCTTGTTCAGTAGCTGGGGAGAAAGTCTGAAGGGTAGGGAAAGCATGATTTATGTGTGGTTGAGAAAGAGAACGGCAAGGAGGGGAGAATCTTTCAAAGCCATTTTGCACCAAGGCACTGTATTTGGAAATTATGAACTAAAGGGACTAAATGGACTAAAGGATGAATGCCAATCTACCTTTGTTTACAAATATATTTTTGTGTAAGACGTAGCACCAGGCATTACCCACGTTACCAGAAGTATATATATATATATATATATATATATATATATATATATATATTTTTTTTTATTTTATTTTGACATACATTGCTATATATATATATATATTATAATCTTCTATAAAAATATATATTCACTTAATCCTAAACATGATGTAAATGTATCCATTGTTTATAGTTGAGCTTGCTGCTGTAGTCTATGATGATTCAAATGGTGGATGCCAGGTTTATCAAATTGTGTACATAAAAGCAGGTGTAATTCATATTTATATTAATCTCTTAATTATTTACACTGAGTCATCCTTTATGCAAATAAACATATCAAAATATTTATGCTAACATATAGAAGCTTACATTGTCAGAACAGAAGGAAAAGAAAGATGTAGTGTAACGTTTAAGAGCCAAGAGTTGGAAGATATCTGAAATATGTCACTGTAATAGGCCAGAAAATAGTAAAGTAATTATATTGTGTTTTCATTGCTCAGCTATCACCTATATAACTGGGGACATAAATTCTAATTGCTTTGGACAGTAGAAGCTGTCAATCCACAAGAGCATATCGGAGAGTGCCTTGGTTACATCAGTAACCTAATTACAGAAAACCTGGCTCTTCACCAATATTTTAACACTTGATTTATTTCCTGTTCAATTTGTTCAATAGAGCTAGAGTTAATTGGTTTTCTGAATGAGTGTTAAAATATAAGGATCTGGCTTCATTAAAGGAAAGCTCAAGTTATTACGCTTCAGTAAATTTCAAGTCCATTTACAGTTTAACTGGATTATCTGTTTGGGCTATATGTACAAAACCACAAATATGAAAATTACTTATATAGCATAACAATGTTATAATATAGTATAATCCAATGCACATTTCAAAATACATAAAATGGCAAGAGTATTGATTAGATTTCTCCTGTTGCCTAACAAACCCAATTTAGGTTGTAGGAAATAAGGCTTTAATGAGCAATAAAACTTTCCTTGTAGTAATATTAGGAGCCTGGTTCACAGTTTCTTAAACTCAAGAAATAGACAAATAAATGACCAATATAAAGATTTTAAATTTCTATTATATAAAGATAATATAAAGATTATATATAATATAAATAATCTAGACATTTCTATTCTGATTTTATTCACTGATGAGGAAAGAATCTGGAAACGTAAAGAACTAATATATTGTGTAAGGATTTATTTGGCAATGCTAGTTGTATAGTGTTTACACATTAGTAATGTGTTTTCGAATTTTGTCTTTTGAGCAGAACTACTTATTACTGTAGATAATAGTACTCCCTAGCTAGAAAACTAGCAGGGGGTACAAAGAGGAATGGGTTATAGGGGTGGCAACAAGGGCATAACCCTGCATAGAGCACAAAATATATAAAGAATAGGAGATGAAGGCGAGACCACCTCGTACCAAGACGGGTCGTTCTCCTTCAAACCACCCCAAAATAAACGTCTATAGAAAATAAATACATTTTATTAAGAGTAACGGTATAAAAAAACAAATAGCCTAAGGACTCATCAGGAAAATCTGGCCTATTGTCTGCAAAGTGTATCAGTCAACAGTAGATTTAAGTTTAGAGTGCCACACTCAATAGTGGTCTATACTACTTTCACCACTTCTGGCATCAACTCCGCCTAAGTTTACATTGCGATATCTACTGTTGACTGATACACTTTGCAGACAATAGGCCAGATTTTCCTGATGAGTCATTAGGCTATTTGGTTTTTTATACCGTTACTCTTAATAAAATTTATTTATTTTCTATAGACGTTTATTTTGGGGTGGTTTGAAGGAGAACGACCCGTCTTGGTACGAGGTGGTCTCGCCTTCATCCCCTATTCTTTATATAATTATTACTGTATTTGTTAAGTGTCAGAATGTAAAGTACAAGAGTACATTGATTTTATAGAAATCTGTATCTTGAAGGGTTTCCTTCTGTCTCTGAATTGCTAAAAAACAAAGTTTGTAGGAATTGTAGAAATATCCATTTTGTTAAAATTAATCAAATTCCAACTTTTGTGGAATATATTAATATTTGAAGCATATATATTTAAAAGAGGATGTTACTAGATTATTTACTGAGCTATTTTGATCAGAGATGTATTGTGTTTTATCTCTACAGTGGGAAAATTACCTTTTAAATACTGTTTTTGTTTTACAGTGCCCCTGTTTTATCAAGGTATTTTAAATGCAGATTTCATAAACCATGTAACCATGGGCATCCAACGGAAATTTTCCAGGGGGGGCATTATTGACATTCATCCTCTGCCCCTTTTTGAATGGGGCGGATCATAGTCATTATCACATAAAGCGCAGGCATGCAAAAGATTTGAAAATGACTGCACACAAAGCCATTGCCACATCACTAGGTAGCATGCACAGCAGTTTCCATAGTACTAGGAGACACTCACAGCACTAGCTACAACACCAGAATATGTCCACTTTACCAGATTGCACCCACAACACTTCCAGCGCCTTAAATTCCAGTAATAATAATAATAATAATAATAATAATAAAAAGGGCCCTGGAGGGATCCCTCTAACAGAGGCCGTCTCAGCATCAATTAGAGAGGCTGTTGGAAAAATAAATTTTCACCTGTGTGTCTCTTAACCCCTGTTTTTTATTTCTTATTCCATCTTTTGCATATCTTACCCCTCTAAATTTATCTACTCCCCTTAGTTTACTTTATCCTCAAATTTTCCCCTTTGTGTCTTACACCCCCCTTGTGTGTCTCTTACTTTCCCCTTTGTGTGTTTTCCTCAAGCCCCTTTGTGTGCATCTTACTTCCCCAGCCCCTTTGTGTATCATTGTCACCTTCCCCAGTTCCTCTGTGTGTCTATTGATCTTCTTCCCAGCCCTTCTGTGTCACTGTCACTTTCCCCAGCTCCTCTGTGTGTCATTGTCCCCTTCCCAGACCCTAAGTGTGTGTCATTGACTTCTTACCCAGTCCCTTTGTGTTTCCCTGCCCCCATCCCCAGCTCCTCAGTGTGTTATTGTCCTCTACTCAGCCCCTCTGTGTGTTCCTATCCTCTTCCCAGCCCCTCATTGTGTCATTGTCCCCTTCCCCAGCCCCTCTCTTTGTCATTGTCTTCTTATTAATTCCCTCTGTGTTTCTGCTCCCCACCTGCTAAATACATATACACTGATGAATACAAGCACACAGACTGCCGAGTACACAAACTGCTGAACACACACAGAGACTGCTAAAGACACAAATACAGACTGCTAAATACACACACAAACTGCTAAATACACACACACAGACTGCTGAATACACAATCACAGACTGCTGAATTCACACACACAGATTGCTGAATACATACACTCAAAACTGAATACACACACAGACTGCTGAACATACACAGACTGCTGAATAAACACACACAAATTGCTGAATACACACATAGACTGCTGAATACACGCAGATACTGATGAATACACACAGTGCTGAATAAACTACTGGCGTTTGTACCAAACATTCTGAAGCCCTGTCCTCCCCCCGCCCCTTCCTCTTTGGACCGGCAGGGGATATCCCGGTCCCCACTGGTGCAATCTTGTGGCCTACTCTACAAAGCATACTCGACTCACCTAATAATCAAGATGGCTGTCTCACGAGAGTCTACTTCGACCTATGCTTACCCACAGACACCCACCCATGTGGACCAGTTAATTTATGCGTATGGCCGCATATGTGCACAATTTTGGATGAGGTTCAGCCAGCTACTCCTGTAGACCAGGCTATGGTGCCCCGAGCTAGGCCTTCTGGCCGACTGCACAGGACTGGGTTTCTCCTGCGCAGCCACCGCGTGGTATCACGGAAGTGGAGACACAAGCGGCGGGCACAGGACATCATACTTGCTCCCACTCACCAGGGCTGCGAGTCCTCAGGATCTATGTCTCCAGTCTGCGGGAGGTGTTGGCTGTGCGGTGTTGTTTTCGGGAGTCGGAGGGACTGGAGATCAATGTACCAGAGTGCCTCAGAGTTTGGTCCCCGATAGGCAATTCAATCAGAGTAGCTTATCCACCTGATTATTCTACTGGCCTGCCGACTTCTGGAATTGGGTGAAATGGGACTTTGGCTACATAAAAACCTATCGTTGCAGACTTGCTAACTGCATGATAACAGTGACTGCCATCCTGATCTATACTTTTGATTAGTTTTAACTTGTTGTTTTTTAGTTTATTTTCAAAACTTGAGGCCTATAACGCTTTGTTATAAGTAGAAGGATAAATCCCAGTGGATTTTCTGTGATGTGTGCATCTCAATCCTATAGCTATATCAGAGACGTCATAATTATACGATAATGTTTAGTAACTTGCTATAACTACTCTCTTATTCGCACACACAGCATCATCCTTGTCTCACTTATATTTTATTTTCACAAAATGTGCTCTTGATATTTATGCCATTCCAGTGTCCTACTATGTCTGATTTTATGTGTTTGACAATGCTGTCATGGCATTGTTAACCTTGTCTTTATCTTGTGCACAACAAAATAAGTATTAAAAAAACACACACAGCAAGAAGCCCTCTCTCATTCATTGGCAACACCAAGGATCCAGTCCCTGTAATACGTTCAATATGACATTTTTCAAAGGCTAGGATATGGTTATAAAAGGCTGGGATAAGAGAGAGAAGTTTGATATGACCTGCTAGAAAGACTACAGGCTTCTTGTGACTCACAGCTGCAGTCTAGGAGCAAGACACCAGGTTTCTGACATTTTGGACATTAGGAAATGGTATACTGCTCTTTTCAAGTGTATTTTGTATGCTTTGTGCTGCCTCAAACACTGTAGGCAGCAGTAATGCACCTAGTTAACCCTTTCGTGACTGTAGTCATGTCCCTTTTCTCTAATGTATTATAGTCCACAAATGTGGTAATAGTGAATCTGACTTCATGGGACATACAGTAAAGTTGGAACTAAAAAAAAAAAAATGAAAAAAAAATAGGGATTACATCCTCCTACTCTGACTTCATACATTAAGTCTTGAATTATTTTTATAATCCCCATGCATCATTTACCTGAACTGTAAGCTGCCCCCCATGCCTCACTTACCTAATCTGTAGGCAGCCCCCCATGCCTCACTTACCAAATCTGTAGGCTGCCCACCCCCATGCCTCACTTACCTGATCTGTGGGCTGCCCACTCCCATGCCTCACTTACCTAATCTGTAGGCTGTCCCACCATGCCTCACTTACCTGATCGTATGCTACCCCATGCCTCACTTACCTAATCTTATGCTACCCCCATGCCTCACTTACCTAATCTTATGCTGTCCCCTCATGCCTCACTTACCTGATCTTATGCTACCCCCTCATGCCTCACTTACCTGATCTTATGCTGTCCTCCCATACCATACTTACCTGATCTTATGCTGCCCTCCATCCCTCACGTACCTAATCTGTAGACTGTCTCTGCAGTCTGGGATTTGATGGCTGCACTCTGGGCTGCTCCCCTGCGGATTCAGTCAGGAGAGAGAAGCTGGGATAAGATGTAGCTTCCTATCCCTGCCTCTCTTCACACACAGCTGGTGCCGGTATTGCAGTGTACTCTCACTTAAATAAGAAAAATACCAGCAAAATTGAAAAAGTCAAGGGGGGTGGGGGCAAGTGCCCCCCATCTACCACTCCTGCGTACACACATGCCTGTAACACAGATTATGTTTGCTCTTGAGAAAGGTAGTAAATGTGAAAGCATTGCCAATGATAACCTTGTTGTTCTTTACTTTTTGATTCATAGTTACCACATACGTAAGTGGTACTTATGGAGATTAGTGATTGAAATGACTCCCAGGTAGAGTATAGAAGAAGACAGACTTGGAGCCCTGTTGAGTAGATCACAGTAGATATCTGAGTTATAGCTATTGCACTGCAAAGCATTTTTGTAATCTATTGCCCTACACATGATTCTAAATAAAGATATATCATATTGTATTTATCAATTATATATATTTATTTGGGGTATTTACTAACACTTGGCCTCCACATTTGTTTTAATATATATATATATATATATATATATATATATATATATATTTATATACACAAACATTTTTGAATAGTCCTTGCACTCAGGCTTTATAAATGCCGGGTGCCAGTCCTGGGGTGTGAATATTCAAGATAATAAACAAAATTGGGCTGCACTCACAGTCTTTCCATGTATAGTTTTCTTTATTCCATCATATTAAAAGCAGATCAACGTTTCGGTCCACTCAGGGACCTTCCACATATTATCTTGTGTGTATATATATATATATATATATATATATATATATATATATATATATATATTATATATTTATTTGTGGTCAAGGATGATAAGCCGAAATCATAGTAATGTGATGAAAGTTGGATGAGGTGTGCCGAAATCGACAGACCAGTAAGCCTGAAAGAAAAGATGTAAAATTATAAAGATTGTAAGTTGTAAGGGAGAGGACGGTGGGGCCCATGTAAGCTCATGCTGATGGCAGCCTTAGAAATAGAGAAGCAGAGGATCAATTAAATTGCCACCAAACACCCCTCCCACAACTCCAGGCTGCCACATTTTCATTTGTGGTAATTTGATGAATATTGGTTCAGGTGTGGAGAAACCAACAGTCAATGGAAGCCTGAAAGGAAAAAGGGCAAACATTTAAAATGATCAAAAACATTTGAATACATAATATATAAGATATTTACAACGCTAGATCACAAAAAGGTGCTTCTAATTTCCCATTCTGGTACAGGGATATATTTACAGTATGCTGATGACTTCCAGCATCCTAATTTTTGAATACTGTGTACATGGATGTTTTTTTCCTAAAGTTGTAGAAGCTGCACCTTTTCTAAATGAGTGCCCAGAAAAGGAGGAAGGATTGAACACTCGTCTTACCAGTAGAATTCTTACATATAGCATGAATTTTGAGGTAGTTAGTGGTGAACTATGTAATGAAATAAATACCGTATTTATCGGCGTATAACACGCACTTTTTCTCCCTGAAAATAGGGGGAAAATGATGGGTGCGTGTTATACGCCGATATACCATATTTACTTACCTGTCTTGAAGCGTGGGCCGGTGTTCAGCGTGCACCGCGGTACTGGAACTTCAATTTCAGGTTCCGGTTTCCGGCGGGAACCGGAACCTGAAATTGAAGTTCCAGTACCGCGGTGCGCGCTGTGAAGCCGGCCCACGCTTCAAGACAGGTAAGTAATTATGGGACAAGGGGAGGGGGGGACACTATGGGACAAGGGGAGGGGGGGTATATGGGACAAGGGGAGGGGGGGACACTATGGGACAAGGGGAGGGGGGACACTATGGGATGAGGGGGGGACACTATGGGAGGGGGTGGAGAATACTATGGGAGGGGAGGAGAATAGTATGGAAAAGGGGTGAACACTATGGGATGAGGGGGGGAACACTATGGGAGGGGGTGTAGAATACTATGGAAATGGGGGGGAACACTATGGGAGGGGGGAAGAATACTATGGGAGGGGGAGAATACTATGGAAAGGGGGGAACACTATGGGATGAGGGGGGAACACTATGGGAGGGGTGGAGAATACTATGGGAGGGGGGGAGAATACTATGGAAAGGGGGGGAACACTATGGGATGATGGGGGAACACTATGGGAGGGGGTGGAGAATACTATGGGAGGGGGTGGAGAATACTATGGAAAGGGGGGGGCACTATGGGATGGGGGGGGAATACTGTGGGAGGGGGGGGAATTTCCTGGAATTTCCTTCTTAAAATGAGGTGCGTGTTATACGCTGGTGCGTGTTATACGCCGATAAATACGGTAGTTGTCAGTGTAGATGTCCTGACAGAGATCACATATATTTGTCCAAACTAGCTACTGTGCGCCATTTAGTATTGCAGGGATATAATGGTATATCAGTGGGGTGCAGTTGGTTTGATTTAGAGTGAATTAAAGTTAGTACATAGTGGTCTCAAAATTGTCTTATGTTTTGAATTTTTAGACATTAGTCTAAATGTGCAGTATATACCACTGTAAATTCTCTAGGTCAAAGTAATCCGTAGAAAGCTAAGTAAATGACAATTCTGATGAGATATCGAGAAGATCTGATAGCACTCTAAATAAAGAGCTGTCAATTAGTAAATGTGGCACAGGGGAAGTACCATTAACCCTTTGTATACCCCTCAAAATACTTTTGACTCGGTATGTGGACATACATATTTTTTTAGGAAACTGACTGAGCATATAGTGTTGGTTTCCCGTGAGATACAATTTAATAGTATTGTGAAATAGTTTTAGACTGAAGGGCAAAAAGTGCCACTATAGAATCCAATGGAAAAAATATCTTATATATGAAAATCTTGCTTGAAATTGCCAATTATGCAATGGGCTCTTTCAAAAGAGAGCGGTGTAGTCTGCGAGGCCTGCATGTGCCAGGATTTCACTGTGAAGTATAAGACTAGTTTTTAGAATCTAGAAATTTAGAATTTTAGAAAGAGCTAGCTGGGCATCATGGACAATGTAGTCCAGAAACAATTTATGGTGTCAAGGCTAGCCATCACTGAGTTAGCCCTTTATCAGGTCAAGAAAAGTCAGTACTTCTGAAGCTTCTTTCACTGCTGTGGTGTGTACTGTACCCCTAGTACATGAATACATACTATGAAGAAGTGCAGATACGTTGCTATCCATGCCAGTCTGCTAATTAGTCTCATGCTGGTTGACCAGTACAAGTTGCAGCAGCCTGGCTAGTGGTTGGGAAAGAGGCCTCAGTGGGTCCAAATTGGTGGAATATGATGTAGATAAACAGATAGTGGCGTTAAGACCAACATAAAAGCTCAGTATCTAGTTGGCTCCTTTTTCTGTGAGTGTTAAACTGAACTAATGCAGCTGCAGCTTTGGCTGAGAAAGAACAGTGGTTATCATAAAATGCATGACCACCCTATTTGTGTTCTAAATCTACCATCTTGTGTAAGCAAAGGTCTAACTCTTTACTTCGGTGAGGAATGTATAAACACATGACATCTATAAAAAGCCAAAAGGCCAAGGCAAACTCTGTAATGGATAGTTTTTGTTTACGCCTTTAAAATTACAAACAAGTCACCATATGTGTAAGACTTGTTCTCTATTATATATTGAGAATCTATGAATAATGACACCATATGAATGCCTTTCCTTAGTAGGAGGGAGCGGGTGTGCAGGTGTAATCATCTTACGAGCAGAAACAGTAGAAGAAAACATAGAAGTATTACCCAATGTGGACATCCAGGTACATCTATAGGACTGGAGGTGTTAAAAACAGCTGTATTGGCTGTTTTGAGTCTCTCCAATCTATGCATAATAGCGTTAATTGAAGAGACCACAGAAGACATCATAGCATGGAGAAAGGAGCACGGATGCAAGGGAGGGACAGATCCTCGTTCTGCTCAGATGCTTTAGACATGCTAAGGAAACAATAACAAGACATATCAGTTGACATAATACCCTACCAATAATCCTTGAACTAGCTTACCTAGAACTAGCTAATACCATGTGGCAGAATACTAAATAAATAGGGTGACCAGTGAGGCCCTTGATAAGTGCCAAGCAGCTTGAGAAGTTATACCTATGATTGGGTCATAGGGTTTTGTGAGGCACTGATCATTGTGGCGGGGTGATGCCTCTCAGTGAAATTTACAAGAATCAATAAAAGTGTCCACGACAGGTGAAGCCCTAACTATAAACTGATGTGAGTCTCTATCTATGAATTGGACAAAGGGGCAATGTTCCTTTTCAATAAGACAGGGTGTTGGCCTTGTTGGACCACCAGCTAAGACAGAGCGGCCAGAAACTTAGATCAAAAGTAGTAAGTACCTAGAACATTTCTAAAAGTTAATTCAGCTTACCCTATATAAACTAAGAGCATAGAAACATAGAATGTGTCAGCAGATAAGAACCATTCAGCCCATCTAGTCTGCCCAATTTTTTTTAAATACTTTCATTGGTCCCTGGCCTTATCTTATAGTTAGGATAGCCTTATGCCTATCCCATGCATGCTTAAACTCCTTTACTGTGTTAACCTCTACCACTTCTGGCTGTCCCATGCATCTACAACCCTCTCAGTAAAGTAATGCTTCCTGATATTATTTTTAAACCTTTGCCCCTCTAATTTAAGACTGTGTCCTTTTTGGTAGTTTTTCTTCTTTTAAATATAGTCTCCTCCTATACTGTGTTGATTCCCTTTATGTATTTAAATGTTTCTATCATAACCCCCCTGTCTCGTCTTTCCTCCAAGCTAAACATGTTAAGTTCCTTTAACCTTTACTTGTAAGAGCAATGAAGTATAATGTAAATGTAAAATTATGGGATCAGTGACCATAATGTACCTGGAGTTGAAGGGTATAGGAATAGATGTAAGGAAACATAAAATATGCCCTTATACTATTCACTATTAAAGACATTCACTATTAACAATTCACTATTAGAGAGATTAACGCCAGTAATTGCGGATTGTCAGTGAAAGTAACAATCAAAACTTACAAGTCACAAAAGAACAATGTCTCAACTGAAGGAATGCAGATGATAAAAGAAAGTCTAACCCATTACCAACCTGAGGTTGAAAAGTGTATCAGTAAGCAAAATT
Organism: Pelobates fuscus; assembly: GCF_036172605.1. Taxonomy (NCBI): domain Eukaryota; kingdom Metazoa; phylum Chordata; class Amphibia; order Anura; family Pelobatidae; genus Pelobates; species Pelobates fuscus. The sequence goes on along the minus strand of NC_086318.1, from coordinate 171,791,500 downwards.
TTTGAAAGTCTGAACAATTGTCACGTATACATCCTCTCCATATGCTATGCACAACATAAATCTGTTATGTAGCCCCAAGTCTGTCCACGGTGGTAGTGACGTCGACGTGCGGGTGACGTCACGCAGAGGACACGTACGCACGTTTTGGGGTCAAAGGCCAGGTATGGCCCATCGGATTCACAAGAGGGATATTTAAACTCACTAATTTCTTCTACTCATTGCCCTGTCGTGGATTCCCTTTGCTGGTTATCCGAGAGAGTGTTCCTGATCATGTTTCTTTGGTTATTGACTTTGGCTTTGTTCTGACTTCCCTGAATTCTGGTTTCCTTGACTATTGGCTATGCCTTGCAACTGTGTTTCATTCTGTGTTCCTGACCTCGGCTAGTATTTCAAGTATTCTCTGGTACGTTAAGTCTGGCCATTCTAAGGTCTGGTTAGACGTTATCCTTATTCCTAAGTGTGATACTAATACTGCATGTTGGATCAATTGTAATCCTGACATTACGACATGGCCATAGATCCTGCAGATTTGTGTCAGCACAAGCTAGAAGAGAATGATCACCATCTGAATCATTTCGCCCATGCTTTCAATACACTATTAATACGTACGGCTCATTTACAGTCTGAGATTCCGTTGGCAGGTACACCCCCACCTACTGTACCTACTCCTATTGAATGTATGGCACCTAATATCACGCTATCTTCACCCTCGCATTTTGAAGGAAATATTCATGAATGTCAGTTTTTTTTTTTAAATCAGATTGAGTACCATTTTGAAGCCTCTCTTTTCCCATGGATAGAGCCAAAATTGGATACTTAATGTAAACTAATGTAAGCATTGCAGTTTCTAACAAGAACTGCAATGTTTTAAATTACAGGGTTAAAATAACAGGAAATTTTGTGGACTTTAGTGGTCCTTTAATACAACCCGCATTATACCCAAAAGTTGTAGTCAATGACGTATTCAACAAAAACATTATACAATGTACAAATACATTTAATATTAATACATAATATGTAAGAACATACAATGTACACAATAAGAAAATATTTCTTAAAAGTTGTGTTTCAGATTTCTTTTTTTAAACCCACTAAAATGTTCATCAAAGTAAAAGGAGACGTTTATATAAATAAATAAAGACATCTTAATATGAGTGGAAATTTAAGAGAAGGGAATATCTGTATTACTTGTAAATGACCTTGTATGATGGTAATGAAATTACCCTTTTGAATTTTATAATGAACAGTCAACCTAATTGTGTTCAGCAGTGAAGTATTCAAAATGGAAATGTACTGTGATTTTGTACTTTTCATTTTTAACTTGACGCTCTGATTTCTATATACAGTGATGAAATGTTCTGACTCATTTAACAAGTTCTAAGTAGCTTAAAATATATGTGCAATGAGGTTTTTAGCACATTTATAGCTTTCTTGAAAAATGCAGAGTACAACTTAGTTTCTTGACCTTACCTTGAAAACAAATTGCAAGAGGAATAGGAAAACTACATATTTTTCAAAGGGTTTTAATACTTAATAAAACTGCTTACCTTGTCGAAATTTTGCACTGAATACTTTTTAATATATTTTATACACCTACTCAAAAACATCACAAAGCTTAAACATTCTACTTCTAAGTAAGATAATAAACAATTTTACCAAATGTAAGATCTAAACTGCTTTAAACCTATGTATTAACCAAATTACTTTTACAAGAAAATGGCAAATACATTGTTACCATTAGCCAGCAACATTGCTATAAGATATTTGTAACTAAATACTGTAATTTTGTACTAAATCACGTACTAAATGTCGTTTTAAAGGGCAACTGACATTATAGTGATGCTATAGTGGTACTGCACTGAAAAGTGCTCTATTTATAATAGTGAATCTAACTAGATTGTACAGAACATCATTGTAATCAGTGGGATGATGGTTATGTCATTATATATTGTTTATTGTATGTCCCATAATAAACTAGCTTTAAATCTTATACAGTGGCATTCTGTAAAAAAAACAAAAACCTAAAAACGAGTCAGTATCAGAATCAAAGGAAGTTATTCTGCCGCAGAATTGAATTCTATGGGCTTGAAATGGTGAAAGACAAATAAGGAAGGGTGCATAGATAAAGGAGTGGAAGTGAGAATTGTCACACCATCCAGGGGTCAGCACTTCATCATATCTAAGGACTTCAAGTGAAACCTAGCAAGTTTACAAGTAGAAAAGTAAAATTACAATTGGAAGGCATACTATACAAGTCCAACCACAGAATATGTATACAGAAATAAGTAAAGTATCAGGGTTTTCACTCAATGGCCCTGTTCCCCATAGGACCCTAAACCATAACAATCTCAATACAGAATGAGGAGTTCAACCAGTAAAATTGAATCCACTTTATTGTATTTCCACTTTATTTAACACTTTATTATACGTGGTACTCATGAACCACATTAAAGAGAAAAATAGGAATATAGTAATAATTATCTGTATATCATGAAACAGAGAGTGTATATTTAAACAAATGGAGGTCATTTAGTTACTCCAATGGCCACTGGAGGGAATGCCCATCTGCCAACTTCAAGGCAGACCCCCTAGACGGGTCCTACTCTGACCCTTCACCTTGCTTCCTTGAGCTTCTGGCAAAGATAAATGATAAATTAACATATAAAATAAATTGATTAGGATCCAATGGGTTCTTCTTGAGGTTTGTTCAAGGTCCTTTTTTTTTTGAGTTTTGCACTTTTCAACAAACATCTTCTTTAAGAACATCTATTTGATACAGCCTTAGTGGCAAAGAATATTTTATGTGAACATTATAAGAATTAGATATTGATTGGAATGTAAATATTGTGCTTTATTTTTATTTGATGTGTTCAATAAAAATATGCATTTATTTTTGGTGCTTCATTTGGGGGTTTTGATTCTATTGGTTTATTTTTAGTTTTTCAATTGTTACTTTCTGTCTTTCCCTGGTACTTCTTGTTGGTCTACTCCATTGTAATAAAGATTTTTCCCTAATTCTTTTCCTTTTATTCACAATTCCTTTTGGGCCTTTTGGTGCCTTTTCCTTACCATTTTGTGGCTTGCATAGCTAATGCGTGCCAATCATTTGTGATCGGGCATGTGCATGAGACATGTATTTCTGGATCCTGTCCAAGATGTATGCTGGCTGGAATGCATATGCATTCCATTGTAAATAATTATGATCCAAAACTTCAGATTTTTGCTTTGGCGATCTGCGCTTTGTGATCGGCATTAACTTCTTTATTCCTTCTGTACGTTTTTTATTACACTATTCTGTTTGAGATTATCTATAGCTTGACTTTTTTTCTATATTCATGTTAAGATGTTTATGTATTGTACCATTTTTTTTAATGTGGTTTATTGACTATTTATTCATGTTTGTGGTTTACTTTGTATTCTCTGTACTTATCCCCTTAAGGACAGAGCTTCGGAAGCTTGTCTTTCACTTTATGACAACGGCATTTTTTGCTTTTTTTGCTGTTTGCGTTCAACTGCAATTTGCATTTGACTAATTTATTGCACCGATGCATATTATATACCGTTTTTTAAAGGACAGAAAGGGCTTTCATTTGATGTAACATATATATATATATATATATATATATATATATATATATACATGCTTATTTATTATAAAAAAATACAGAAAAATGCAAAAAAAATTAAAAATTTCGATTTTTTTTTACAGTTTTTGCAATAATAATGTGTGCCTAATTAGTGCAGGTTAAGGAAAGTAATTAAAAATAAATTCATTTAGTTGTTCTTATTTACAGAATATATAATGTGTCTGGGATTTTAAGTTTTTTTTGGTAGTTACAGGTCACAAAGCACAAGGAGTAAAATAAACTTTTAATGTGGAGCGATTTTAGAATTTGGTATGTTTGTCTTGTAAGCGTAATAGCCATAAAAGAAAACAAAATTGCCACACAAAAGTATATATTTATATAAAGTAGACACCACAGGCTATTTACCTAAGGTTGTTTTGACACTTTCTACGTAGCCATTTTACCGCCAACCTCTGCTAAATATTGGAGTAAAATTGTGTTTTTTGGGGGTTTTCGCACACAAACTTATAACAAAGAACTTCTCATTAGTATTTTGTAAAGTTGGTGTGTGCTATTCCTGTACAAAGTTTTATTATGTGTTCAGTTACTTCTGCTGAGTACAACGGTACCCCCATTGTATGTCTATGGTACTATTTTGTGAAGCTACAGTGCCATACAGGAGACCTGTCCTTTTCAGTATTCACAGTAGAATTTTGAGAGACGGATTTAATGAGCCTATGCTTCCATTTGGGGTATTATAACAGTTTGACTGTTCAAAAACACCCCACAAAGGCCTACCATTTGTAAAAGTAGACACTCCAGGTGCATATTGTGCCTTAACATGCCCCCATTTTTTTTACCATTACATGCCAAAGTATGTGGTAAAAAATAATTCTGTGCATTTTTTTCATACGGATTGCATTTTTGCTGGGCATTTTGTATATTTCATGTGTGCCACTAAGTTCAAACTCCCCAAATTATGCTCAGCTAAGTCTTCTGAGTAAAAGGACACCCCCATTGTATGTCTATGGCACTATTTTGTGAAGCTACAGTGCCATATAGGAGACCAAGCCATATCAGTTTTTACCGAACTTTGAATTTTGACGCCGGGCCTATGTGCAATTTCCAAGCATCTTCGCAGGTTTTAAATTCAAACTACCCCACAAAGGCCTACCATTTCTTAAAGTAAACAACGCAGGGTATTTCAAAAGGCATATTTTGAACCTTAGCGTGGGATCATTTTTCCGCTAGCTTGTACCAGGTGTAGTGGTAATAAGCGTTTTTTCTGCCTTTTTGACACACAAAGTGTGTTTTGCAAACCTTATGTGTACTACCACTGTATAATACTTCATATGTTGCTCAGCTATGTCTGCTGAGTACAAAAATACCCCCGTATGTACCTTTGCCAGGTATATGTGGACATCGGAGGGGCACATTTGGGACACAGCCATTCCATTTTTTTTCAAACTTTAAATTTTTTTACGTTAACCCCTAACTAGCAGTAAGCAGCACTAACAGTAAACTCCCCATTTTCCCATAACTCCCACCCACCCCAGCTAGCAATTAAATAAATTTAACCCCTGAGGGTTAAAAAATAAATAAAAGTTAATCGTCAGGGGTTAAAAAAAAATTAGATCACAGTATAATACTGTGATCTGTATTTTGATCACTGTAGGCAGTGATCGACTGGCAGGGAAGGGGTTAATTTTTATTTGGACTGGGTAAAGGGTTTATTTTTTTTTATTTTTTACTTAAACGTTATTAAAACTTTTTTTAACTTATTTTTTTAACTTTTTAAAGCTTATTTTTAAACTTTTTTTAATGTTAACCCCTAGTTAGCCTAATACTAAATCCCCCAGTTCCCCACTAACTTCCACCCTCCCCAGCTTGCTGAATTTATAATTTTAAAATATTTAAATTAATTAATAAAATAAATTTAACCCCTGAGGGTTAAAAAATATAATAATTAACCCTCAGGGGTTAAAAAAAAAAAATCAGATCATAGTAAAATGTAATCCCTGCCAATTGATCACTGTAGTCAGTGATCAATTGGCAGGGAAGGGGTTAATTTTTTATTAAAATGGGTAAAGGGGGGTAAAGGGGGGTGGGATTTTAAATACACTTTATTTTTTTGTCACCAGGGGGCAGGATCAACACTGATCCGTCTCCCTGCACTTCACACTGAACCCGGAAGTGCAGGGAGGCGGAGGTGAGTATAGAGAGCACATGTGCCCGCTCAGACATGCTGTCAGAGCGGGCACATGTACTGGGGCAGCCGGATCCGGTGCTCCCGGTCTGCCTCTAATGCAGAGGCAGACCGGAGCACCATTAACCCCACGATCGCCGCGATTGCGGCGATCTGGGGTTAATTTTAACGGGTGACGGACGAGGTCCGTCACTCGTCATTAACGCATTCCCCTGAGTGACGGACCTCATCCGTCACTCTTCGTTAAGGGGTTATATATGTTACTCATGTGTACACTCTCTTTTTTATGTTGTACAGATAATTGGTACTATATTCTTATTTTTGTCTTTAATGTTGTTCATGGGTACCAAGCAAATTTGGTTCACATAATACATTTGGTTAATTTTTACTGGTCGTAGTCCTCATTTGGTATTGAGATTGTTAAGTTTCCAAGTATAGTTATTTGCCTTAATGACGGGTTGACAGAAATTTCAGTACAACATTTGAGAAAAGCGTAATAGTTAAGACTAGATGAAAAAAGCATGTATATTTGTTATATTTGGTTGAAGGACACTTTTGCTTCAGGAAGGGTAAATGTTAAATATTGTTTTAGCATGAAGGAAGATGAATTAGGATATTGAGGAAATTTAAATAGTGTAGTAATGGCAATAGACTAATGCAGAATGTATTTGCTGACAGTGTTATGCACCAGTAAGAAGTTTAGTTATTCAGAGATTACATTATAGTCAGCATTTTAAGTCTAATTTAACTTCAAGGCTAATATGGCTTAACATTCACTGAATACAGTAGCTGGTAAAGGAGGATTGGTGATAAGAGAGCAAAGTACACTTAAGGTTTAGGCAGACTGCATTTCAGTTTATATTTTAATCTAATGTTGTGAATAGTCTTACATTTCAATATAATATTCTAGTTTGTATTTAAAACTAGTATAGGTATCTTTATTTTGAAATGAATGAAATTATAGCTAATTATAAAGATACTTCACTCTCTCCATGAAGAAACACCAAATGCAGAAGTTTACCCCTTTTATATCAGCTATCATACCTCCCAACATGTCCTGTCTATAAATCTTTGGTGGATGGAAGGAATTTAAAGGGGGCATCACCAACAACAGGAAGCACACAATAGGCACGGTCATGCAGGAGAGGGCTGCTTTATCAAAAAAAAGAGGACAGGTCAGCCTGAAAAGGAGCAGACCCAACAGGCATTCTGGCCGCCCCCAGCATTTCTGAAGCACTGCCTGCACGATCCTAATGTGTACTCTGTATTTTTCCAGAAAGCTATAAATGTCCTAAAAACTTATTGCACATTTATTTTAAGCTTCTAGGATCTAGGTTAAATGAGAACAGACAACGTGAGCGCTTTTCATGGTACGCTCATGCTATCTGCTTGGGGACAGTTCACTGGTGCCCCGGATGAGGGACACCAGGGAACTGAAGTGGGACAGCAGGAAAGCACCCCAAAATCAGGACTGTGCTGTCAAAAGTGGGACAGTTGACTGATACAAGCTATTGATTATTTTTTGATAATTGTAGCTCTTCTGTTTTGGCAGCTCTTTGCCTATGGGAAATAAGCAAATACATATTATAACATTTGAGTTAACTGAATTGATAAATGATGATATGCTGAAATAGTTATTGTTTTGTTAAAAAAAAATAATGGTTCTTCTTAAACAGAGGCATAACCATGGTATTCGGCACACAGTCATAGTGCATTGGTTTGCTCGCAACTCTCCAAGTCATCATGGCCTATCACATAGTGGTTATGGTGCAAAGAAGCTAAGGGTTACAAAGTCAACCCATGTTGATTGATACCCCAGTGGGCAGTGGCGTACATACCGGGGTCGCAGGGGTCGCGGCTGCGACCGGGCCCGGCCCACCAGGGGGCCCGGCCGCCCTGCGACACGGTATGTATGTCACTGGGCCAGCCTCTTCTCCTGGGGGGCCCAGGAGCCGGCCACCTCCGGGCCCCCCGAGGCTGGCCCTGCTGTCATCCGGCTGGCCGGTACTGCGGGCGCGCGAGGGAGCACTGTCTCCTGGGTGCTTCCTCTTCAGCTCCCTCGCGCACCGCACTGATACCGGAGCCGGAAGATGACGTCATCTTCCGGCTCCGGCATCAGTACGCGGCGCGCGAGGGAGCTGAAGAGGAAGCACCCAGGAGACAGTGCTCCCTCTCGCGCCCGCCAGCCTGCCTGCCCACCGGGTGACCGGCCCCCCAGGAGCCCAGCAGCACCACTGGACCCCAGGGAATCCCCTCAGCTCTCCCACAGGTAAGGAGGCTGGGGGGATTTAAAAAAAAAATTGTTTGTGAGTGTTAGTGTTAGTGAGTGTGTGTTAGAGTGTGAGTGTATGTTAGTGTGTGTTTGTGAGTGTATGTTAGTGTTAGTGAGTGTGTGTTAGAGTGTGAGTGTGTGTTTGTGAGTGTATGTTAGTGTTAGTGAGTATGTGTTAGAGTGTGAGTGTGTGTTAGTGTTAGTGAGTGTGTGTTAGGGTGTGAGTGTGTTTGTGAGTGTGAGTGTATGTTAGTGTTAGTGAGTGTGTGTTAGAGTGTGAGTGTGTGTGTGTGTTTGTGAGTGTGAGTGTATGTTAGTGAGTGTGTGTTTGTGAGTGTATGTTAGTGTTAGTGAGTGTATGTTAGAGTGTGTTTGTGAGTGTGAGTGTATGTTAGTGTTAGCGAGTGTGTGTTTGTGAGTGTGAGTGTATGTTAGTGTGTGTGAGTGTATGTTAGTGTGTGTGAGTGTGTGTTAGTGTGTGAGTGTGAGTTAGTGTGTGTGAGTGTATGTTAGTGTGTGTTTGTGAGTGTGAGTGTATGTTAGTGTGTGTGAGTGTATGTTAGTGTGTGTTTGTGAGTGTTAGTGTGTGAGTGTATGTTAGTGTGTGAGTGTGTGTTAGAGTGTGAGTGTGTGTTAGTGTGTGTGAGTGTATGTTAGTGTGTGAGTGTGAGTGTATGTTAGTGTGTGTGAGTGTGTGTTAGCGTGTGTGTGTTAGTCTTAGAGTGTGTGTGTGAGTGTATGTTAGTGTGTGTGTGTTAGAGTGTGTGTTAGTGTGTGTGTCTGTTACTGAGTATGTTTGTGTGCATCTGTTAGTGAGTGTGTATGTATGTCTGTCACTGAGTGTGTGTCTGTCAGTAAATGTGTGCGTCTGTTCATGAGAGTCTGTGTGTGTGTGTCTTAAGCACTTACCTTTCTCCAGCGCCGGACTCCCTTGGCGCTGGGAATCTCTCCGCCTCTCAACTCCGAATACGCATGCGTGGCAAGAGCCACGCGCGCATTCAAACCGCCCATAGGAAAGCATTATTCAATGCTTTCCTATGGACGTTCAGCGTCTTCTCACTGTGATTTTCACAGTGAGAATCGCAGAAAATCCTCTAGCGGCTGTCAATGAGACAGCCACTAGAGGCTGGATTAACCCTCAGTGAAACATAGCCGTTTCTCTGAAACGGCTATGTTTTCAGCTGCAGGGTTAAAACTAGAGACCTGGCACCCAGACCACTTCATTGAGCTGATGTGATCTGGGTGTCTGTAGTGGTCCTTAAAGTGTATGTGTTTATGCATGCACTGGCGTACATACCGTGGTCACACAGGTCACAGCCCTGCGACCCGGTGCCCGCCGCCATGTGTTGCGGCGCGCGGGGGGGCCCACGGATCATTTTTCGCACCGGGGCCCCATGGGTTGTGTGTACGCCACTGCCAGTGGGTCCATTCTGTCTCTTTACTCCCTCACTTTGTCTACCCACATTCTCTGTTTTTCCACTCTATTCCATGCCCAAACCTCAAATTCTGTCTGTCCACTCTTTATTTTGTTTGTTCACCACTATTTTTCAGTCCTACCAACCCACATTTTCTGTCTGTTTACCTCCACCCCATTTTCTGTCCTCTTCCATTTTGCCTATTTTCATTCTGACCACCTAACATCCCTGTCTGCCCTCATTCTGTTTGTCCACCACTCTCTCTCGGTCTGTCCTCCCCCAATTGTCTGTTTGTTGAACCCATTCTGTCTGTCCACTTCTGATTTTTAGTTTGTCCACTCCCAACACTTCCATTCTGTCTGTCCATCCTCCCATTCTCTGACTATCAATCCCCATTCTCTGTTTGTCCAACCCTATTTTGTATGAGAAGGGAATGAAATGAGGGGAGGATATTAATTTAAGTTTCTGCCCCCTCCACTCACTACAAGCCAGACTGTCAGGAGAGCAAGAATATGCTCTGCCATGGTCCTGCTTCGCTATGCTGCATGCACCCCCATCCTTGCTGTCATCCAGAGAGGTGGTTAACTCCCCCCCCCCCCCCCTCAATTTTGCTACTATTCTTTTATACAAATAAATACATTGGTGGCACAGGGTCAGCTCAAGACATTGTGCTGCCTGGGTCCAAGGATAAAATGCAAAATTGTTGCTCGTGTTTGCACTCAATTACTAAACGGTGCAGGTATTTAGAGGTATTCCCCATAAGTAACCTCGAGTAAGGCCGAGGATAACTTATGCCTTACGATTATCCACACTCCATTGCTAATATACGGATTGAAAATACACGTCCAGCATACATTTTTGGCGTCTAGGAACAAGTCTGACTACTGGAGTACTGAGGACAACGATCACCTGAACTTTTGATTGAAACTTTCAATGTGGTGAGATCCAACCATACTGATACTAAATATATATATATATATATATATATATATATATATATATAGTGAACTCTCAAAGGACTTAAAACATATATTTTTTCTTTTTTTTACTTTTTTCTCATTTTCTTTTTTCACTTTTTTCACTTTTTTCATTTTTTTTTTTTTTTTTTTTTTTGTGTATACATCCTTTTTCTTTAAAAAAGATTACTCAGGAATGGATCCATCTGAACATTGGTCAATGTAGATTACTCTACATAGCCTAGGATGTGTGGATATATATTTGTATCATAGATTAATTTTATGAAGGGGATCATCAGAATGCTATGGTGTACATATTTTGTAGATATATGAATTTAGACATTTAGTGTATAATCCATTAAATTTAACTTTTTTGCATATCGAATAGAGACTTACTCATTACTTTTCTTACATGTAATAATACATATGAGTGCGGTATTTAATTATTGTTTTGCAAGGATAAAATGCTGCCACCTCACTAAAACCATGCCCACCAAACCACACCCACAGCCATTATGTGTGCCCTTCTCTCTTCCCCCATATCTTCCCTTACTTAGAATATAGAGAAGTCAATAAACAAAGCCAAAGTCAAAAACCAGGTAGAAAACTAATAACAGGAACGCGCTCTGGGACAACCACAAGGGAAACCACGACAGGGCGCTGAGCAGGATGAGAACTGGGCCTAAATACCCCTCCTTTAGTTATGATAGGCTGTAACCGGCCTTTGACCCCAAAGTCAGTTACCAGGTTTAATTTGCACAATTGCTGCTCAGCATTAACCCTGGATTAGGTTGCTGTTCAGCACAACTTTTCCTGTGTGGACAGTAAATGTAATTAACCAAATTTCTACAAGTGGATGAATACGTGACATTACCCCCCACCTGAAGAATGCCCACCGGGCAGACAGGACCAGGCTTGAGAGGAAATTTAGCGTGAAAAGCGCGGATCTTACGGCCCGCATGCAGGTCAGGAGCCGAAACCCAAGAACGATCAGCAGGACTGTAACCTTTCCAAACAACCAAGTACTGTAAAGTGCCCTGAGAAAACCTAGAATCCACAATAGAAGATACCTCATACTCCTCCTGACCACCCACCACCACCGGAGGGGGAGGAACACAAGGAACAGTATATCTATTGCAGACAAGAGGTTTGAGAAAGGACACATGAAAAGTGTTGGGAATCCCTAAAGATGCAGGAAGAGCCAGAGAGTAAGACACTGGATTGATCCTACGAAGCACTCTATAGGGACCAAGGAATCTGGGGGCAAACTTCATGCTAGGGACCTTAAGCTTGATGTTGCGAGATGACAACCAAACCCGGTCCCCCACCTGGTACACCGGGTTGGCACTCTTACGCTTATCAGCAAAATGTTTGAAGCATTCAGCAGCAGCATCTAGAGCAGTTTGAACCTCAACCCAGGTATCCCGAATGGAGGCCAGATGCTCATCCAGAGCAGGAATGGCAGTATCAGAAAATACCGCAGGGAGAACCGTAGGATGCCTACCATTATTGACAAAAAATGGACTGTGCCCAGAGGAGTCATGAACAGCATTGTTTCTAGCGAACTTGGCCCACGGGAGTAGTTCGGACCAATTGTCCTGTGTGCTATTAATAAAACAACGCAAATAAACTTCTAATGACTGGTTAGCCCTCTCAGCTGTACCATTGATCTGTGGATGGTAGGAGGAGGAGAAGGAGAGATGAATCCCAAAATGTTTAGTGAATGCCCTCCAGAACCTGGACACAAACTGAGAGCCCCTATCAGACACAATATTGTGAGGGATGCCATGCAAACGGACAATTTCACGTATGAAAATTAGGACCAATTCTTGCGAAGATGGCAACTTCTTGAGAGGAATGAAGTGAGCAATCTTAGAAAATCGGTCTACAACCATGAGAATAGAAGTGAACCCAGCAGAGCTAGGAAGCTCAACAATAAAGTCCATGGATAAGTGGGACCATGGAATATCAGGAACAGGAAAAGGCTGCAACAGGCCACAAGGAAGTGCATGAGTCACCTTAGAAACTGCACACACAGAACATGCCTGCACATACTCCTTTACATCTTTCCTGAGTGAATCCCACCAAAATGATCTAGTGATCGCGGCAGTAGACTTATTGATGCCCGGCAGTCCAGCAGTTATATTGTCATGGAACACTTTCATGATATTAACCCTTTCACATAGGGGAACGAACAGTTTATCACACGGTTTACCACTGGGCGCCAGTAAGGTGCCAAGCAGTGGAGAAGACAGTGAGAGGACAGTAGTAGCAATAATGCACTCTGGTGGAATAATAGGAGATGTCACCTGTTCCGGAGCTGACTCATTATCAAATTGCCTGGACAAGGCATCAGCCTTGGTATTTTTAGAACCAGGTCTATAAGTAATGAGAAAGTTAAAACGTGAAAGGAACAGTGACCATCTAGCCTGTCTGGAAGACAAACGTTTGGCATCCCCTATATATGGCAGATTTTCCTGGTCGGTTATGATCAACAGGGGGTCCTTGGAACCCTCCAGAAGATGTTGCCACTCCTTGAGGGCAAGAATAATGGCCAACAGTTCTCTATTGCCAATATCGTAGTTGCGCTCAGCAGGAGACATCTTTCTGGAGAAGTAGCCACAAGGATGCAATGGTGTTCCCTGGCTTTCTCTCTGAGAGAGAACAGCCCCAACCCCTGTCTCAGATGCATCAACCTCCAATATAAAAGGTTTACTGGTGTCAGGATGTTTTAGTATGTCCGCAGAGGCAAATCTTTGTTTAAGAGTCTCAAAAGCATTCACAGCCTCTTTGGACCATACCGTGCTACTAAACCCTTTGCGAGTCATATTAGTGATTGGGGCTATTACAGAAGAAAAACCATTGATGAATCTTCTGTAATAGTTGGCAAAACCAATAAACCTTTGAATGGCTTTTAAACTAGAGGGTAATGGCCAGTGTAGTACAGCCTCTAGTTTTTTAGGATCAATTTGAAATCCTGATGCAGAGATGTTGTAACCCAAAAGTGGACTTCAGGCTGGTCAAATATGCACTTTTCTAATTTACAATTAAGTTTATTTTTCAACAACTTCTGCAGAACCTGTTTCACATGGGAGTGGTGAGTTTGAAGATCAGGGGAATACAAAATATCATCCAAATAAACCAAGACAAATGAGTAAATGAATTCCCTGAGAACATCATTTATAAAGTCTTGGAATACGGCCGGGGCGTTGCATAACCCAAATGGCATTACCAGATATTCATAGTGTCCGCTACGGGTATTAAATGCCGTCTTCCACTCATGATTCTCTTTAATTCTAACCAAATTGTAAGCGCTCCTAAGGTCAAGCTTAGTAAATACTTTAGCTCCCTGAAGTCTATCGAACAATTCGGAAATGAGTGGGATAGGGTATGCATTTTTTACAGTGATTTTATTAAGTGCCCTGTAGTCTATGCAAGGGCGTAACTCACCACCCTTTTTCTCAACAAAAAAGAATCCAGCACCAGCTGATGAGGATGACTTTCTTATGTGCCCTTTGCTCAAGGATTCTTTGATGTATTCCTCCATTATTTTACTCTCCTGGGGAGATAAGGCATAAACTGCCCCCTTAGGTGGCATAGCGCCTGGAAACAGGTTAATGGCACAGTCATATGCTCTGTGGGGAGGCAATACATCGGATTGAGCCTTATTAAACACCTCCTGAAGTTCTCGGTATTGTATGGGAACTCCAGGAGTTTGGGGAGTGGTAGTGGGAAGGTCAATAGTATCCAATCTCTTTAGTGCTGGTTTTATACATCTCCCCATACACCCTTTACCCCATTCTAATATCTCCCCATTAGCCCAGTCAATATAGGGATTGTGCTTACTCAGCCAAGGAAACCCTAATATGATAGGACATGATGGAGAAGTAATAACCTGAAACGTCATCTCCTCCCTATGGGAGGCCCCAATGGAGATCGTAATATGGACAGTTATGTGGGTTATAAGCGGTTGTGTGAGTGGTCTACCATAAATAGCCTCTACAGCTAGCGGCGTAGGTCTCTCCCTGACCTTTATCTCATTACCCCTAATAAACTGGACATCAATAAAATTTCCAGCAGCACCTGAGTCCATTAGGGCATTGCAAGAAAACTTATTGTTATCAAGGGAAATAGATACCTCAAGGAGGAATCTACTTTTGTTTTTGTTAGTGGACAACTCCATCACACCTAAGATCTGTCCCCTTAAGGTTCTTAGGTGCGGAAGTTTTCCGGACGCACTGGACAATTAGTTATCATATGTCCCTTTCTACCGCAATATAGGCATAACCCCTCCCTTCTCCTATACTGTTTTTCGTCATCCGACAGTCTAGTGACCCCCAACTGCAAAGGTTCGGGTTTGGACTGTACAGGGAGGTTAGACAAAACAGGTTTAGAGAATTGAGGTGCTAGGGACATAGCCGTACTTCTGGTCTTGCTTCTGGTGACTTCTCTGAGTCTTAACCTATTATCAATATGCATGGCAAACGTAATAAATTCGTTAAGACTCTTAGGTAATTCTTTGGCGGTTACCTTGTCTGATGTGCATTAGGGCAGTGGAGGCGTCATCCTCTCTACCCAATGGCTCAAACATGAGCTTGAATTCAGCAAGGAATTCCTGGTAATTATGAGCTATGCTCCGATAACTCTCCCACACTGGATTAGCCCAGGCAAGGGCCTTGACCTTTAATTGATTCATTAGATAACCAATTTTTGCTCTGTCCGTGGGGAACGACCCTGGTGAGGCCTCAAAATGGTACTCCACCTGATTGAGAAAACCCCTGCATTCCTGAATATTGCCATCAAACTGTAGGGATGGCGATAAGGAGATGCTAGGAGTCTTATTAACAGTGGGTGGAGGTACACAGGGTAGAGGTGCTATAGGAGGAGACGCTGCAGGCTGCAGATGCTCCGTTCTAGCGAGAAGCGTACTGAAAGCCTGAGCGAATTGATCCATGCAGTCATCATTCTCCTCTAATTTCCACTCGCAAGCAGCTATGTGCTGACACAGTTCTACAGGATCTATGGCCATGTCGTAATGTCAGGATTACTGTTTGATCCAGCACGTAGAACTGTATAGCACGGATGACAAATAAGTAACGTATTACCGGTCCTTAGAATGGCCGGATTTAACGTACATAGAATAGTCAAAATACTAGCCGAGGTCAGGGAACACAGA
Source organism: Pelobates fuscus (assembly GCF_036172605.1). NCBI lineage: Eukaryota > Metazoa > Chordata > Amphibia > Anura > Pelobatidae > Pelobates > Pelobates fuscus. Next base: position 171,775,909 of record NC_086318.1, on the reverse strand, counting down.
AAGGGACGCAGCGATGAGGAAAGCCAGGAGTCAGGATACCAGAATATAGAGAAGTCAATAAACAAAGCCAAAGTAAAAAAACAGGTATAAAACTAATAACAGGAACGCGCTCTGGGACAACCACAAGGGAAACCACTACAGGGCGCTGAGCAGGATGAGAACTGGGCCTAAATACCCCTCCTTTAGTTCTGATAGGCTGTAACCGGCCTTTGACCCCAAAGTCAGTTACCAGGTTTAATTTGCACAATTGCTGCTCAGCATTAACCCTTCTGTGGATTAGGTTGCTGCTCGGCACAACTTTTCCTGTGTGGACAGTAAATGTCATTAACCACTTTTCTATAAGCGGATGAATACGTGACACCAGGTTTCATTTTCACAGTTGCTGCTCAGCATTAACCCTTCTGTGGATTAACGAAAAAGGGTAGTACTAGCGCTAATCTTTAGAAGTGAAAAAAAACGGATAAGCAGCTTAAACACCAATTCTTATCTTTAAAATGGATCTAGTGGTAAAGTGCTGGTGCAGCGCTATATTATTTATAACAGTCGTGAATATGCTCTTAGTGTATAAATATGAATAAACAGTACCTTCTAGGTAAACACAAAGTGTCCTAAGTTGATATTCAATACCTTAAAGATAAACAGAATATACCAAACATAGTGTAAACTGTGACAATAAAAGTTTTTTGAAATAAGAGTGAAAAATTCCCACTCACACTTTAGAGAGCTAATAGTGTATAGCTCAATTTAGTAGCCCATGGGGTCCGTGAAGGCGACCCTATCCCTTCTTTTTACTGGATATTCTTTCCTTTGACTTCTGAAATGTTGAAAAGCATATATGGTGCAATACCTTATGGTTCCAATAGGGTATAAAAAGAACAAGTTTGTACTTACAAACACAGAGCCATCCACATCGGCTCTGATCAAGGGTGTATGTGGTTAAGGCCCACACGCCTTCTTTAAAAGAGCAGGAACAATGCCAGCAGTGTTGAAAAAATATATAAATATACTTTATTTACATAAAACTATATATAACAATATAAAAACACTGACTAGGCATATAAAAAGTCCAAATAAATAAAGACCGATCTTCTCCAGATTCCAGGATGCGTTTCGCTGTAGCAGCTTCTTCAACTGGATATAAAAAAATCGGAAAAGTCTCTATATAGACTCGATATCTGTATAGACCTGGAATCTGCTCGGTTGCTGCTCGGCACAACTTTTCCTGTGTGGACAGTAAATGTAATTAACCACATTTCTATAAGCTGATGAATACGTGACACTAATACATGCACACCCTGCCTAATAGACACCCATATACTGCCTAATAGACACACACTGCCTAATACATACACACACACATACTGCTTAATAGACACACACTGCCTAACACATACATACACACTGCCAAATACATACACACTACCTAATACATGAACACACTGCTTAGTACACACACACACTGCCTAATACACACACACAAACACTGCCTATTACACACACACTGCCTAATACATACATGCACTGCCTAACAGACACACAAGACCTAATAGATACACACACTGCTTAGTACACACACACGACCTAATACATACACACATGCACAGCAAGCAGCACTTCCTTACATACACATGGCGGTTGGAGAAACGCCAAGCAGCCCATTAGAAGTACCTCTCCCATGCACATAGCATGGGATGGCAGCTCCTTGATGGTGATCCCTCGTGGTATCCTGCTCTTCCGGATCCACATCTTGCTAGTGGGGAGATAAGTAATGTAGTTACTGCTTCGGCCCAGAAACACACCTCGTACTCCATCCCCAACAGCTTGTGTTCATGTGGGGGCACTGCAGACAGCCAGCACAGTTGCTGAGAGCGCAACTTAATCTAAGTGGAGCACAGGCCGTGGATTAGGTTGCTGCTCGGCACAACTTTTCCTGTGTGGACAGTAAATGTCATTAACCACATTTCTATAAGCGGATGAATACGTGACACTAATACATGCACACTCTGCCTAATAGACACCCATATACTGCCTAATAGACACACACTGCCTAATACATACACACACACATACTGCCTAATAGACACACACTGCCTAACACATACATACACACTGCCAAATACATACACACTACCTAATACATGAACACACTGCTTAGTACACACACACTGCCTAATACACACACACAAACACTGCCTATTACACACACACTGCCTAATACATACATGCACTGCCTAACAGACACACAAGACCTAATAGATACACACACTGCTTAGTACACACACACGACCTAATACATACACACATGCACAGCAAGCAGCACTCCCTTACATACACATGGCGGTTGGAGAAACGCCAAGCAGCCCATTAGAAGTACCTCTCCCATGCACATAGCATGGGATGGCAGCTCCTCGATGGTGAGCCCTCGTGGTATCCTGCTCTTACGGATCCACATCTTGCTAGTGGGGAGATAAGTAATGTAGTTACTGCTTCCGCCCAGAAACACACCTCGTACTCCATCCCCAACAGCTTGTGTTCATGTGGGGGCACTGCAGACAGCCAGCAAAGTTGCTGAGAGCGCAACTTAATCTAAGTGGAGCACAGGCCGTGGGTAAATTGGGCATGGGGACACGTATGGAGTGGAGGTATGGAATAATTTAGGGGATACCTGCTTCCCTTTAGCGGCCCTCAATGGGGGGAGTGTGATAAGCAGCATAGGAACATGCTTTGACAGGAGTGACAAAATGCTGCCCCTGTAATTGTGCCGCCTGGAGTCATGGCCCCACTGTAGCCTATGGACAGCCCGGCCCTATGCTGCTACATACTATAGTTTACAGTAAAGTTCATATTATATTATATTATTATTGTTCTATTTTACATTAAAACTATCATCTTGAACTTAAGGATAATAACTCTTTATCACATAGGTACCCCTTAAGGACACAACTTCTGGAATAAAAGGGAAGCATGACAGAATATTTCCGTCATATGTCCTTAAGGGGTTAATAATAATGAATTTACACCATTGATCACGTTAAATCAAAATGTAATCAACAACTAAAACGCTATTTTCTCTTTTTTTTATAGGGTTATGATGATGGTTTTGGAGATGATTATGAAGAGCAGAGTTATGAAGAATATGACAACAATTATACAACACAAACAGAGAGGTACGTGTGTGTGAGAGCCTGTTAAATTGTCTTTTAAACCTCATAGCTCCCACTTTGTACATCATACATACATTTTCTCTGTGAAACATGTGAAACACACATTCAAAAAAAATGATCAGGGATATCACATTTTCACATCTTTTATAATATATATTTATAATAATATAACTAATTAATTTACAGAAGTCCAGGCAAAATAGTATGTGCTAAGCACTGCTTAGTACAGCGGAAATTAGATGAATGCTATTGAGATTAATTTATTGCAGCTTCAGCCACTAACAACAGCAATTGATATTCCCCCATCCAAAAATCTTTAAAGTTTCCAGTGGCAAATACTCTCCTTGTTCACCATAGGAGTCAAAGAAGGAGTGCAACAATCTAACTACTGACATGCAAATGTGGGCAACAAAATCTACAGGTCCATACTTATGTATATTAGTGTTGTTTACCCTTTGCATGTCAGTGTGTTTGTCATTGGTAGTGTATGTTTGTGTCTGTTTTTATTTGATTTTTTATTTTTAATCTGGATCTTGACATGTGTTTCTCAGTCTTTCAGTGTTGTGTCTGTGTTTATTTATTATTATTATTATTATTATTATTAATAATAATATTATTTGAATGAGTGTGGCATGTAGCATATCCGAGTGACTAGACTGCCAATATATCAGCAGTATATGTGCCCAGGCACAAAGAAATAACTAAAATAAGAACACAATTATAAGTGTATACAAGATATAATACAGTGCACCATGTGTTCTAGAAAAATAATAATACTTTAATAGTACTTAAAAAAAACAAAAAAAACTATGTAGGTTATTTTCAATCATAAAGGTTAAATCGAAGACAAAAGTTGCAATTCTACAGAAATTAATTTACCTAAAATATAAAACTTTAAAAAGATTCTAACTCGATGGGCATGGTCTGGCAGCCAACTTGAATGGCAGCATAGCTTGAGAGCTCCCATGCATCCACCCGCAATCCCGCAGCTGTAACCAGCATCGCAACTCACAACCTACGGTTAGATGTCCTACCTAGGCTCTGGAGGTACACCACACTTTGATGATCTCCATTCCCAGACTTGTGCATGACTGCCGCCCGCGTCGCTGGGGAGGGGGGTAGCAGGCCCTACTCCAGACCTGATCCATGCTGGGATGCCAAGGTGACTATATAGGGACCCTCAGGGATAACACCATCGCCACTGCTGTGAAACTAAACATACTACATAATGGCTCTGAAGGTCCTATCACTTAATGTCAAAGGGCTAAACTCCCCAAACAAATGCAGGTTGCTCATGAGAGATATAAAAGCCAAAAAAAGTTGATATTGCACTCCTGCAGTAGACACACCTCCCCAGGTTGGCACCCATAAGATTGATTGACAAGACATACACAATGGTACATGAGGCATGAATGATGCTGAAGCAAGCAGGGGTAGCAATCCTGATCCATAAACGGAGGCCATTCTAAATAACGGTCGCCCAGGTTGATCCAGAGGGGTGTTACATTTACATTGGGGGGACTCTCTATAACACAAAAATACATACGTATATGCTTCTAACGAGCCAAATTCCCTATTCTGGTCAAATCTAGAGACACTGGTGGCCGGAGTGGGAGGAGGGTTGCTTATGGTCAGAGGAAACGTTAATGCGGTGACTTGTCCGTCGGTTGACTGTAGCTCCAAACCAGTTACCATGAGGTCACAGGGGAGAGGGGGGCAAGATAAATTACTTCACACATTCTTGACACATACTGGGCGACTACAGCACCCAGACACACAAGACTTTACATTCTACTCAGCGCCCCATAATACATACTCTAGAATAGACAATATATTTCTTAATGGGACGGGGACAATATACAGGAATTGACCCGGATAGCTATCAAAGAGTATTTTGAGCTCAACACAAACCCAGAAACGAACCACACTTTGATATGTGCGGCTCACAAGTCTGTCTTCAGTGGATACTTCATAAAAATAGCCACACATAAAACGCAAACTAAAACAAAATTATTACTAGAGTTACAATCAGCACTAAGGAAAACTGAGCAACAACAAAAAAACAAATCCAACAAATACAAAATTAAGAGCACTTAATGCCCTCAGACACTCAATAAAATAAATTTCACTAGAAGTATCCTGTTCGATATTATGGTCCAAAAGATTATTCTATGAGAAAGCAAGCAAAATGGACACCCTCCTGGCCAGAGTCTTACGACCAAGAATGGGACACAAACCCATAACCAAAATACGTACTGAAACCAATACAGTAGTCACAACACCAGACGCTATTAATGAAGTGTTTGCAACATACTTTTCGGTCCTATATAATCAGTCACCCAATCTTACGAATGACAATACAGCATACACCACGGACCTACATAGGTTTTTATCAGAACTTACCATACCAAGGGTAACTGGGGAAGAGGCAGCAACGCTGAAGGACCCAATCACACAAGGTGAAGTGGAGATGGCCATAGCATCTCTCAAGGGAAACAGAACCCCGGGACCGGACAGCTATGACATTAGCTACTACAAACGATTTAGAGACGTATTAGCCCCCCACCTCACGACTCTAGGTAATCACTTCACGCAGGGAGGAACGCCTGATACGGACATGGCAATGGCCAACATAGTACTCCTACCGAAATCGGAAAAAGACAATACACTGGCCCCAATCTACAGACCAATATCACTCATTAACACTGACCACAAAATATTCACAAAAATCCTAGCATCCAGACTCACACCCCTCCTTCCTCAACTGATCCCCCCAGACAAGGTTGGCTTTATACCAGGGCAACAACTGTATGAAAATACCTGACGGGAGTGGACCTAATATGGGCAGAATCCAGGATGCCTTCTCTAGCGCTTTCATTAGACGCAGAGAAAGCATTTGACAGGGTGCTGTGGCTGTACATATTCAACCTACTCCATTTTCAGGGGTTCCCTGAAACCTTTGTTATAGCATTAAAGGCTCTATACACGGACATATGAGTGCAGAAGAGAACACAAAGGTGCAAAGAGAACACCATTCTCACTAGGCAACAGAACCAGAGAGAGGTGCCCCTTATCCCCACTACTGTTCGCCCTGACGCTGGAACCACTCTTACAAGCTGTCAGACAGCACCCAAACATTCAGGGGGTAGAGGTGATGGGAAAACCCTTCACGGTGTCAGCATACGCCGATGATATCCTCCTAACCCTCCGTAAACTATTAGAATCCCTGCGTCATTTAACGTTAATACTAGACCGTTTTGGGTATCTAGCGGGCTACAAAATCAATTTCACTAAACAGTGGCTATGCCCCGGACAAGGCACTCATCCGCAGCCGACATCACGTATAAATAAATACGGAAGAATTAATGTATTTGGGCATTCGTCTAACAGCGAATCACATATCACTATTTACTATATCCCCCTGTTCCAAACCTTCACCAGAGAGTTAGACCAATGGACAGACAGACCTATCTCCTGGTTGGGACGCATACATTCAATTAAAATGAACATCCTATCGTGATTATTATTTCTATTTCAATCTATTTCTATTTCAAGAGTTACCAGGGGTGACCTAGCAGGCATACAAAGGGCAATAAATATATTCATATGGCAAAATAAACGCCCAAGATCAGCCTTGTATACCACCCAACACTGAGAGGGAGCTTGGGACTGCCCAACCTTCACCAATATTACCTAGCGGCACAACTAACCCAGATTATACAGTGGCACACACCCCCGACAAGAGATACTGGGTAGATCTCGAATCTCTGATGACAGGGATGGATCTTCCCCAGTTTTACATATAGGTACCCAAGACCCAATGAGCTATCCTGAGAACCACTAATCCAGCTATCCTCAACTCCATACAAATATGGGACCAAACAAGATGGAAACACTCGCTGAGTACCCTCCCGTCCCCAATGACCCCAGTATTTAGGAACAGGGCTTTCCCATCAGGGGATAGAGGCTACGGGATTACATATATGTTCACCTATATGTTAATCAAGAAATAGTTACATATGAACAACTGAACACCCTAGCCACACAAAACGCGCAATTACTTTAGATTTTTACAAATTCGGGACTTTGCACAAAGAGCTGAAGTTAGGGAAGCAGCTACAGCACCAATGACTTACTTTGAAAAAATTTGTTTTAATGAAATCACACAAACCAAACTTATTACATTACTTTATAACCATCTTAGTACAGCTACTGAAAAAAAGGGGCACTATGTTATACAGACCAATGGGAGGCCGACCTGGGGGAGGTGTTGGAGGGAAAAGATTGGCCAGACATCTGGGATGTGTGTACTAAAACAACAATTTGTGTAACGCTCCAAGAGCAATCATACAAAACACTATTCAGATGGTACACAAACCCGGTAAAACAGAATCCGATGAAACTGAACCCCTCACATGACTGTTGGCACCTATGCGGCAGTAAGGTCACATATATACATATGTGGTGGGAATGCATAGGGGTAGCAGATTACTGGAATTACATTATGGACTCAAGCTCACAGATCCTACAGAGGAAAATAGCCTTGGACCCATGGGCATGCCTGCTGTCCAGACCCACAGAAAGCCTAACCAAACATAATCAAAAACTCCTTAACATGATTACTCTAGCGGCCCATAGAGCATTGGCGCAAAAGTAGTCCTGCCCAGAAATCTGGTCAAATCTTGGTCAAAGCAAAACTCAGGGACAATTACCTTATGGACAAGCTAACAGCACAAGTCAGAAACACACAGAATACTTGCAGTAAGGTATGGGACCCATGGGAACAATACAATACATAAAGTATTATGATAGGAGGGGAGCGGGGGGACGGAAGGGAAGAGTGTGGGGGTGGGCTGGGGACCTGATCTGGTGATGCGAGGCGGCATCCTCGCCTTAAACTCACAACATGAACTTCTGGGAAACATCCTCACAAACACCGATGAGTGGCAGCGATGCCTCTATTAGGAGGGTTTTTGGTCAAGGCTATGGTATAGGATAAAAGCTTCAGGCGAAGCACTGCTAATGATAAATAAGATCGGACACTCTTTTCTCTTTAGTTTTCCTTTACTATACTCTCTCACTTCTTACTTTTATCTGTCCGCAGAAGGTGGAAAATGGCAGAAATACAAAAAATTCTGCCAATTGTTCTATAGGCTATCCTCACAAGCCAAAAGCTCAATATGATACCACTGTAAACATACTGTAAAACAATATGCTCAATATCACATGTCATTATATACTACCTGTTTAATGTAACATCTGTTGAACATTGAATGTCGCTTTGGCCATATCTCAGCTGAAATGCCAATATATAAATAAAGAATAAAAAAAATAAAAAAAGAAGGAAAGGCCAGGATAAAATGGGGTTGCCTCAACCCAAGAATATGTCCACAACACAGCTCTGTTACTTCATGTTCATTATGTTAATTTCCTATTTTCTTGTTCTCTTATTTTACTTATGAAATGTAAAACTCTGACAAATTGCGACCAAGCCAATCACCAGTCTATGACCTAATACATACCCTAACACCATGAATTTCCTATCTGTATTTCAAAGATGACATATGTATTGTGACTTTGCTTTTGCACAAGCCTTATACTGTTGACAAGCCACACTTTCTGTCATCGCATAAATAAAGAATAAAAAAAGGATTCTAATTCAAACTTCTTGTGAACATTGTATCACCACAGTTTGTACAGGTTTAGCTTCATAGTTTCCAAGAAAAAACAATAGTATTTTGGCTGGTGACTTCAATGAACAACATATATCCCTCGATTTATTGGTGGCAAGCAGTAAAAATGTTCAGCTTCGGTTAACAGTTATGTGAAAATGCCAATTACTAGTGTTGGTATCTATCTAATCAGTTGCACTGGCGATAAAAACTCTCTAATCAACTTAAATGCATAATTGGATACATTTACACCAGAAATTCTATCCTAGGTAGACATTGGGATGGCATATCTCTGCACCTGTTGCTAATTTTTACAGGGCAGCCATTACTTAGTATTGTACATGCCAATTACTTTTAGCAAGTAGCGGTTATTTAATATCTACCAATTTCTACCAGTAACACAGAGTTACTGGCAGCTGCTACAAAGAAAATAGGCATTAACAGCTCTAATTATTCTCTAGTAGAAGAACTTAGTGACTAGTTCCAACACTGTTTTTACTTTTACAAGTTGCCTTAAGCCTTCAGATTGACTTATTAATAACATATGTGAAATATCACCGTTGTCGGAGCAAAGGTGCATGTTCAATTTCTCTTTGAACATTGGGATGGTCAGGCAAACCTCATATCACCACTACTTTGATGGATTTATACCTGGAAATTGATTACACTTGAACTGTATATTTATGTTACTTTTTAATATCAAAGTAGGAAAACTCATAGTTCTTGTAAAAAGCTACAAGATACAAAAATACAAGCGTAAATATATTTCTTGCTTGTGATGTTTTTTATATTTTGGTTGTTCACTGCATTGGTATGATCATTTGTGAGGGTAAACAACAATGAAAAATCACTGATACTGCTGTTTAAATGCAGTGAGTTCACAAACCTAAAGTTGGTTTTGGCATACATGCATGAAAAGGTGTATGCATATTGTCTTATTGATACCTATGAACACAGCAAAAATGCAACATTGATTATTTTTTGTCTGCAAAGTCTTGGTATTTTCTATCAACCATCACTTGTGAGGCTAATGGGAAAAGTGTCTTCTTGCACACTTTGTTGTCTTGTTGGTTGTACAACAGACCCTGTTATGTGTACTTGTATGTGCTGTTGACATGTTGTAGCGGTACTTACCCTCTCCAGGGGCCGGCCGGGGTCCTCCCTTCTCGCCGCGCGCGGTCCTGCTCCTGCACGAGCCGCGCGCGGCTCAGCCAACGATGGGATCAGTCAGGCGGGCAGTGACCGCGAGAAGCGGTCACATGTCCCGCCCGACACTAAGAGCGCGCCGCGCGTCTCGGGCGCGCTCTTAAAGGGACAGTGGGAGACTAAATTAGAATCAGTCTCCCATTGGCCCCTGTCAGGCCACATTCCCCATTCACTCACGTTTTGGGGGCGTGGATATGACAGGAGCCAATCAAAGTGAACCTTAGGGTTTTTATACTCACCTGTTTCCCCTTGCTCCTTGCCCTATCGTGGTTTCTGTCCTGTTCCCTTTAGTGCTTGTATCGTTCAGTTGGTTTTTTGGTGCTTGACCTTGGCTTTGTTCCTGACTCCGCTCTCTCCTTATCCTTGCTTGCTTATCCGCTGTTTTGTCCTCTGTGTACCAGTCCTCGGCTTGTTCTACATTACGCTGTCTCTCAGTTCCCTTGACCTCGGCTTGTTCTGACTCTGTCTTTCTCTCGTCCTAGTCCGGCCATTCTAAGGTCCGGTAGACGAACTCTGTTTCTTGTCTCTTGACTGTGAACTATTCCTGCGTGTTGGGGTATATTACCGTGACACATGTCAGGAAAGTGAAAAACAATAGCAGTGCTGAGAGAAATAAGGAATAAAAATATGAACTGAGTAAATCTCCCCAAGCAAGTACCCCTGCAGGTCTAAAAATATTCCTAAGTACCCCTGCCTCGAGAGAGTAATTTCTGTTAATTTAAATTCCAAGTGAAACGTGTAGACACTGATATGTATGTTAATCACATATTGGAGAACAAGCCTGATTAAAGCTAGCAAAGAATATTTTAAAAATACATTTGACATACTGTGAATATTGTCTTTTTAAGGAGGAGTTTATAAACTATAACTCTAAAGTATAAAAGGCACAAAATGAAAATATAATACACACAATTGTTACAAAGAGGGCACTGACACACACACACACACGTAGGACACTGACACACACAGATGACACTAACACACACACACATTTACACGCAGGGGACACTGACAAACACAATTACACACAGTGGACACTGACACACACACATATTTACACAAAGAGGGCACTGACAAACACATTTACACACAGCGAAAACTGACACACTCCCATTTACACATAGAGGAAACTGACATGCACACTTAAACACAGAAGACACATTCACTGATAGACACACTTTAACTGATTTGACACACTTTGACAGATACACTTAAAGACATGCACACATTAAGTGACAGACACCCCCCCAGATTACGTATACCATGGGTTGGGAAACTACGACCTAGTGGACAGGTTACCAGACACATTTACAGACACACACACACAATTATTGACAGACACACTCCTGTGGTACTCGTACCATGGGTTGAGAATGTAGGACCTAGTGGACAGGTTACCTAGGTGGTTCATTGGTAAAAAAAGAAGAGAGCCACAATAGAAATTACTGTCTTAAAGCATGTTGTCAGGTGTTTTATATTTTCTAAACTTTGCCATTTATATTGTCCTTCATATTATCCCATTATTTACACCAGAAATAAACACCAGAATAATAACTGATAGAGGACCATACCATTTCATCAGAAGTCTGACTACAAATACAGATGATTTTCTTTTTATTCTCAACCAACCATAGACCCCTCCTCTCAAAATTGACTATACTTTCATTGCATATAGTGGACTATTAAACTGTAGACCTCAACAAAAATGGGCAAATTCAGCTCATCAGATTTTTGCTAACAAAAAAAAAAAAAAAGATTTGGGAAAACAAACTAGATGTACCAAAAGGTCATGGAAATAAGTTGCAAAATGTATACATATGATGACTTTTTTGCATATATTGTTGATTAACTTAATAGGTTAAATTTACCACCATTTGGTTCATAGATCAACTGAGATAAAGTAACCAACAGTGGGAAAAAAAGAGTAGCAGTAAAGAAAATCTATATTAGTATATTTGTAAAATGTATACATATATACAGTCCTGAGAAAAAGAAAGTACACCCTATTTTAATTTTATGGTTTTACATACAAGGACATAACAGTCATGTTCCTTAGCAAGTCTTAAAATTAGGTAAATACAACCTCAGATTAACAACAACACATAACATATTACAATGTGTCATGATTTATTTTTCAACAAAAAAAAAATATTTATTTAACAAAAATACAGCCAAAACGGAGAAGCTAGTTGTACAAAACTAAGTACACATTATGATTTAATAGCTTGTAGAACCACCTTTGGCAGCAATAACTTGAAGTAATCATTTTAAGTATGACTTATCAGCCTCTTGTATCATTGTGCAGGAATGTTGGCCTATTCTTATTTACAATGTTGCTTTAGTTCATTGAGGTTTATGGCATTTGGCATCTGGCATTTGTTTATTCACAGCTTTCTTAAGGTCCTGCATTTTAATCAGTGTGAGGTCTGGACTTTGAATGAGCCATTGCAACACCTTGATTTTTTTTTCTTTTTCAGCCATTCTATTGTAGATTTGCTTATTTATTTGTGTAGTTGGGACTATTCTCCTGTTCCATGACCCCAAGCTATAGCTATCAGACAGAGACTCATATTGACTCTAGAATACTTTGGCATATAGAGGAATTGATGGCCACTGAATGATTGAAAGGTTCCCAGGTCCAGTGGCTGCAAAGCAAGACCAAATCATAATCCCTCTACCACTGTGCTTGACAGTTAACATGATGTGTCATGTGCTGAAATGCTGTTTTCTTTTATTTTTCACCAAAAATCTCCACTTTGGTTTTATCTGTCCAAAGGACACCGTTCCAGAAGGTTTGAGGTTTGTTCAGATTGAACTTTGCAAAACTAAGCTGTGCTGACATGTTTTTTTTTCTCCTGGCAACGCATCCAAACAAACTAAACTTGTTCAGTCTTTTTCTAATTGTACTGTCATGAACTTTAACATTTAATGGGCTAACTAAGGTCTGCATGAGATGTAACGCTTGGGTTTTATGCAATTTCTCTAAGTATTGCACGGTTTGACCTTGTGGCGAATTTGCTGATACGTTCACTCCTGGGAAAAATGGCAACTGTCTTGAATGTTTTCAACTTTTGAATAATCTTTCTCACTGTATAATTGTGGACTTAAAATTGTTTGGAAATGGCCTTATAACTCTTCTCAGTTTGATGGGCAGCAACAATTGCTTCTCTAAGATCATTGCGATTGTCTTTCCTATTTGATATTGTGTTAATACACACCTGAATAATCCAGACCAGCAAACTGATAAAACTTTGACTTTTATGGTGATGGTCACACTTGTTGATGAATTAATCAAGGGCGTTTGATTAGTAGCACCTATCTGCTACTTAGCCTCTTAAACTTTATGAAAACAGTAAAAGTGTACACATGGAGTTGTTGTTCATCTAAGGTTGCATTTACCTAATTGTAAGACCTGCTAAGGAACAGATGATTGTTAATGTGTCTTGTTATGTAAAACCATAGGGTTTAAAAACAGTGCACTTTCTTGTTTCCTAAGTGGCGAGATGAGCTGCCATTCACCTCATCTGACTCCCAAATATGTAGATGAAACCTGAACATGAACATGCATATATGGGGGGCTGCTGGGGCCAATTTATACAATGCACATGATCCAGCACACTCACGCATCCACTAAACAGCAACTATAAAGATCACAGATTTTATTTATTTTATTTTTTTTTTTTAAACATCTAATCTAGGCAAAAATATATATATAAAGCAAGAGAAGAAATCCAACACACAGACTGAAAAAAACTGTCCCTTATTTGAATTATGAGTTAAAGAGCTGTGGTTGGTTTTATTGAGTAGGATGGCAAGGCATTGGGCACTCCTAGTCACCTAGAGGTTGTTGAATTTCCACCTCCATGTTATTAACACCCACATACAAAGCTCATAGGTGGGAAGGATTCACTCTGTTTATATACCACTTCACCTGGAGTGGAGACACCAGCATATCCACTCCCTTTTTGTTTTAATACCCTCCACCTGAATTCCATGGGTGTAAAGATAACCCATGTTGTTTCAGTACCCCATATCTCAAGCCAATGAGTAGGGGGGTGAGTGGACAATAGCATGACCATCCCCCACTAATGATTTAATGCCCCCAAAATCTTTCTTTGGACAAATCAAGTTTTAAAGTCTACTGAAGTAATCTACGGCACGGTTCAGGATGCACTATTAAAATATTTTTTGAGTATTACTTGACAAAATACATTGCAAAAACATAATGAGAAGTAAGTGGTCTAAGTGATTTACACTAGTTTTAACATGATATTTTCATTTAATTAAATTTGAAAAAAGTATCTGTAAATATCTGTTTTATGCATAATTATACAAGTTGGTTTATTCCTGTTACCATGCAATCTTTGCCTAATGTGATGCTTTATTTTCCTGAATGTAACAGCATAGCTACATGTACCAGTTGACAGACTTGGAACACACTGGTAATAAATGATCAAAATCTGTGCTGCATTGAGAATAAATATGTTTAATTGCATATCCTACAGACATCAAATTCACTGTTACATAACACAATAGGGAAACAAACTAAATTTAATGAGTTAGGCATGACCACTTGCGTTCTCTTCCAGCTACTCAGCAAATTATTGAAAAATTACTTTAATAACAATCTCAACACTTCCAGGGAGTAAGTATTAAATATTTCTCAGCTGGTTCTTTTTATGATAACTTTGTTCTTGCAAGTTAATCTTCATTTCAACATGAAATAACAACTTGATGAATAAATAAAATTAATTTTACTGGGAAGAATTCTGGTCGGTTTTGTTTTATACAAGATTATATATATAACATTTCATTTTATAAAATTGGGGTCATGCATCAATAGTTACATATATATATATATATATATATATATATATATATATATATATATATATATATATATATTTACTTTACCATTTTGCAGTGCACATTTTAAAGAAGCAAATTGCAAAGCTTCATGCTGTACCAATACATATTGCCAAGGAATTAGATTTAGGGCATCTACCCTCCACCCGTACAGCATGCGCATTTCTTAGAATACATGAATGAATTCAGTCAGGAAGGTGGGCAAGGGAGAGAGTTTATCAGCACAACACATTGATTACTTGTAAGGTATTTTGTCCTGATGCAAATTCCATTAGGATCCTTTCAAATACACATTAAAGGACCACTCTAGGCACCCAGACGACTTCAGCTTAATGAAGTGGTCTGGGTGCCAGGTACCTCTAGGATTAACCCTTTTTTTTATAAACATAGCAGTTTCAGAGAAACTGCTATGTTTATAATGAGGGTTAATCCAGCCTCCAAATCCTCTAGTGGCTGTCTCATTGACAGCCGCTAGAGGCGCTTGCGTGCTTCTCACTGTGAAAATCACAGTGAGAGCACGCAAGCGTCCATAGGAAAGCATTGTAAATGCTTTCCTATGCGACCGGCTGAATGCGAGCGCGGCTCCTGCCGCGCATGCGCATTCAGCCGATGATGTCGCGATCAAGATGGAGAGGAGGAGGAAAGCTCCCTGCCCGGCGCTGGAAAAAGAGGTAAGTTTAACCCCTTCCTCTCTCCAGAGCCCGGCGGGAGGGGGTCCCTGAGGGTGGGGGCACCCTCAGGGTACTCTAGTGCCAGGAAAACGAGTATGTTTTCCTGGCACTAGAGTGGTCCTTTAAGTTTTACTTTTTTTTAATTATCTATTTTCATCATAAGTACTGTGTACAATAAGAAATGGTACCTTACCTTTACCGTTTTGGTAATACTTCAGACCCATATTAATTTGATTTTTATAAATTATATGGTGTCCCACACAATACTCAACAAGAAATATTGTATGAAAAAGGATATCATATTATTTGTAAATGTAAATATGGAATGAAATGAAATATTTCTGTAATAAAAACTAAAATGTAATTATGTAAATGTACATCATTCTATGTTTACTCTATATCTGAAGTGTAATCTGTATGCACAATTGTTGTTCTATCCTAAATTCTGTGCTATATATGCATCCTATGTTTTGAACAAATGCTATTTATTTTGTATTAAAATTATTTTCTTAAAGGGACACTCCAGGCACCCAGACCACTTCTGCTCATTGGAGTGGTCTGGGTGCCAACTCCCACTACTCCTAACCCTGCAAGTGTAATTATTGCAGTTTTTCATAAACTGCAATAATTACCTTTCAGGGTTAACTCCACCTCTAGTGGCTGTCTACTAGACAGCCACTAAAGGTCACTTCCTGGTCCATAGCCCACCGGCCGACGCAATGGACAGGAGGAGCATCGCAGAGGAGGAGACAGCGGTGAGGGACATCGCCGCTGCCTCAGGTAAGTGACTGAAGGGGTTTTCACTCCTTCAGAAACCGGGGATTAGGGGGTGGGAGGGAGAGGGACCATCCAGTGCCAGGAAAACGGATCGTTTTCCTGGCACTGGAGTTTCCCTTTAAGGAAGTGACAAGGTAGATACTAAAAAGCATAACGGAAACAATATTAAAGTAATTAAAGTACTACATATTAAACAAATTTGTAAGCACTGACCCCAAAACAAAACATATCCCACTCGAGTTCTTACCTTTAGTAAGCCACCACCACAATCTTCAAATTTGGGGCTCTGCGCGTGCAATCTAATGTGCCACCATATAGGTATGGTGTGTTAAGTAGTACTATTCTTATCAGTTTAATCCCTGTTACGTCCCCCTCATCAGGCCTTTTTTAGTCGAATGTATCGCCCACTGTCAGTCCCTTTGGGATCCATCCCTCATTCATCCTAATAAAGGTGAGGTAATCTAGACTTTTTTGACCTAGGCGACTTCTCTTCTCAGTGACAATACCTCCTGCTGCACTGAAGGTCCTTTCTGACAGGACACTTGAAGCGGGGCAGGCCAGAAGTTCTATCGCAAATTGGGATAGCTCAGGCCACAGGTCAAGCCTGCACACGCAGTAGTCAAGGGGTTCATCGGTCCTCAGAGTGTCGATATCTGCAGTTAAGGCGAGGTAGTCTGCTACCTGTCGGTCGAGTCGTTCTCTGAGGGTGGACCCCAAAGGGCTGTGGCGATGCGTAGGACTTAAAAAGCTCCGCATGTCCTCCATCAACAACACGTCTGTAAAGCGTCCTGTCCTTGCCGGCGTGGTCGTGGGATGAGGAGGATTACTTTCACCTCTTCCCCGTTAGATTCCCATTGTGCTGTGACATCACCCGTATACGCTGTGTAAAGCATACTTTTTAATTTATTTTGGAACTGGTGCATCCTTTCCGACTTGCGGTAATTCGGTAACATTTCAGGCACTTTCTGCTTATACCGGGGGTCTAGTAGCGTGGACACCCAGTACAGGTCGTTCTCCTTCAGCCATTTTATACGAGGGTCCCTCAACAGGCACGACAGCATGAAAGACCCCATTTGCACAAGGTTGGATGCCGAGCTACTCATGTCCCGTTCCTCGTCCTCAGTGATCTCACTGAAGGTATGTTCTTCCCCCCAGCCACGTACAACACCACGGGTACGAGATAGGTGACAACGAGCACCCTGGGATGCCTGTTGTGGTTGGTCTTCCTCCTCCTCCTCAAAGCCACATTCCTCCTCTGACTCCTCTTCCTCACAATCCTCTTCCAGCGTTGCCGCAGGTCCAGCAAGTGATGCTGATAAGGCTGTTTCTGGTGGTGATGGTGACCACAACTCTTCCTCTTCATGCTCATCTATGGCCTGATCCAGCACTCTTCGCAGGGCACGCTCCAGGAAGAGAACAAATGGTATGATGTCGCTGATGGTGCCTTCGGTGCGACTGACTAGGTTTGTCACCTCCTCAAAAGGACGCATGAGCCTACAGGCATTGCGCATGAGCGTCCAGTAATGTGGCAAAAAAATTCCCAGCTGCGCAGAGGCTGTCCTAGCCCCCCATCATACAAATAGTCGTTAACGGCTTTTTCTTGTTGGAGCAGGCGGTCGAACATTAGGAGTGTTGAATTCCAACGTGTTGGACTGTCGTAAATCAAGTGCCTCACTGGCATGTTGTTTCGCCGCTGGATATCTGAAAAGTGCGCCATGGCCGTGTAGGAACGCCTGAAATGGCCACACACCTTCCTGGCCTGCTTCAGGACGTCCTGTAAGCCTGGGTACTTATGCACAAAGCGTTGTACGATCAGATTACACATATGTGCCATGCACGGCACATGTGTCAACTTGCCCAAATTCAATGCCGCCAACAAATTTCTTCTGTTGTCACAAACCACTTTGCCGATCTCCAGTTGGTGCGGAGTCAGCCACTGATCCACCTGTGCATTCTGGGCGGACAGGAGTGCTGGTCCCGTGTGACTCTCTGCTTTTAGGCAAGTCAACCCCAAGACGGCGTGACACTGCCGTATCCGGGATGTGGGTGCCGTTGATGTGGAGCAAGACGCAGCAGCAGAAGAGGACTCACCCGAGGAGGTTATGGAAGAGGATGGAGTAGGAGGAGTAGAGGAGGTGGCAGCAGGCCTGCCTGCAAGTCGTGGCGGTGTCACCAACTCCTCTGCAGAGCCACGCATTCCATGCTTGGCAGCCGTCAGCAGGTTTACCCAATGCGCAGTGTAGGCAATATACCTGCCCTGACCATGCTTTGCAGACCAGGTATCAGTGGTCAGATGGAACCTTGCCTCAACACTGTGTGTCAGACATGCCATTACTTCCTTTTGCACAATCGAGTACAGGTTGGGGATTGCCATTTGTGCAAAGAAATTTCGGCCTGGTACCTTCCACTGCGGTGCCCCAATAGCTACAAATTTTTGGAATGCCTCAGACTCCACCAGATTGTATGGTAAAAGCTGGCGAGCTAAGAGTTCAGACAAGCCAGCTGTCAGATGCCGGGCAAAGGGGGTGACTTTGTGACATTGGCTTCTTACGCTCAAACATGTCCTTGACAGACACCTGACTGTGGGCAGATGAGCAGGAACTGCTCAAGGCGGGAGACGGAGTGGCGGATGGTTGAGAGGGGGCAAGGAGGACAGCAGTGGTTGACATGGCTGAAGATGCTGGACCAGGAGGAGGATGGCAGCTTTGAGTTTGTGTGCTGCTTGTACTCATGTGTTGATCCCATAGGTGTTTGTGATGTGGATCATGTGCCTTCACAAAGCAGTTGTACCTAGGTGGGTGTTGGACTTCCCACGACTCAGTTTCTTTTTGCGCAGGATGCAAATGGCATTGCTGTTGTAAGAGGCAGACACACAAAAAAATGCCACACTGCTGAGCTCTGCAATGACTCCATTCTTGTGGTGGCAACAGCATGCGTTGATTGGCGTGCTGTCTGGCTGACCACGGGTGCCGATGCATGCTGTCTGACTGTGCCACTAGCTCCTTTCTACGACCTCCCCCTGCTTCCAACTCGTCTCCTCCACCTCTCTGTCTCCCCATCTGAACTTTCCCCCTGTTCTTCTTCTCTTCTAGCGGGCACCCACGTGACATCCACGGACGCATCATCATCATCAACCGCTTCACTTGTATCTGACAACTCAGCAAAGGAAGCAGCAGCGGGTACAACATCATCATCATCACACCGTACGTCCATGTGTGTAATGCTGCCTGACTGAGACATATCCCTGTTATCTACATCCTCTGGAAATAATGGTTGCGCATCACTCATTTCTTCCAACTGATGTGTAAATAACTCCTCTGACAGATCAAGTGAAGCGGCTGTGGAGCTAGTGTTGGTGGTGGCGACAGGCGGGCGAGTGGTAACTTGAGAGGGGTCCGAAGCTAAGCTGGAGGAGGATGGTGCGTCAAGGTTCCGAGCGGAAGCTGTAGAAGATTGGGTGTCCTGTGTTAGCCAGTCAACTATGTCCTCAGAACTTTTCGAGTTCAGGGTACGTGGCCTCTGAACACTGGGCATTATTCTAGGGCCAAAGGGAATCACAGCACCACGACCACGACGGCCACTGCAGGGTGGCCTGCCTCTGCCTGTCATTTTTTTTCGATTAGTGGTACTATGCATGCAAGCTACTGTGACAACAGATAGAGTGGCACTGTGCACTTATCAGAAGTTTTCAGAGTAGACGCTGTAGGCCTAACACACACGCTTGCAGACAACTAACTGCTATTCAGTCTATTACAGTCAAAAAAGTTTTTTGTTTTTTTTTTAAATGTACACTACTGTTACACCAGATATGAGTTGCACTGGTGTGACACTGTGCCCTGGCAGGCCCTGAAACGCACATGTGTGAAGGAAACTGACTGCTATTATTTCACAGTCAAATTTCTATTTTTTTTTTTTTTTTATGTACACTACTGTTACACCAGATATGAGTTGCACTGGTGTGACACTGTGCCCTGGCAGGCCCTGAAACGCACACGTGTGAAGGAAACTGACTGTTATTATTTCACAGTCAAAAAGTTTTTTTTTTTTTTTTTAAATGTACACTACTGTTACACCAGATATGAGTTGCACTGGTGTGACACTGTGCCCTGGCAGGCCCTGAAATGCACACGTGTGAAGAAAACTGACTGCTATTATTTCCCAGTCAAATTTCTAGGTTTTTTTTTTATGTACACTTCTGTTACACCAGATATGAGTTGCACTGGTTTGACACTGTGCCCTGGCAGGCCGTGAAATGCACTCGTGTGAAGGAAACTGACTGCTATTATATTACAGTAAAAAATGTTTTGTTTTTTTAAATGCAAGCTATTGTGACACCAGATATGAATGGTGGCACTAGGCAAGTGGGCACAGTATACGCTGTGAGCCTGACACACATGCTGGCAGGCAGGCAACTGCAATTAGATTACACAGAAAAAAAATAAAAAAAATCAGACTGGAGTTCTAGCCCTAAAAAGGGTGTTTTGGGGTGCTGTCCTTACAGCAGAGATCAGATGAGTCCTTCAGCAGCAGCTACACTTGCCCTCCTCTCACTAAGAATGCAGCTTCCGAATGAATCTAAAATAGATGCTGTCCAGGAGGTGGGAGGGTCTGGGAGGGAGGGTCTGCTGCTGATTGGCTGGAATGTGTCTGCTGACTGTGAGGTACAGAGTCAAAGTTTACTCAATGATGACGAATAGGGCTGTGGCGAACGCGAACAGGCTATGTTCGCTGGGAACTATTCGCCAGCGAACTATTCGGGACATCTCTAATAATTATATTATGATTTTAATGTATTTTTGTAAGATAATTGTATTACACTAAAATGGTGCTGCATTAATTTACACAGCAATAGATATACTTTTGATTATATATTGATTGGGTTATATGGTCACATGTTGTATTGTAACTAGTAGTGGTATATGGAAGAAAGAGAAGTTCCAGATGTAGGACACGAGGTCTCACTCTGTTACTCAAATAGGTTATATAGGTAATGTGTACATCATCCACAGTCAATATCACAAAGAAAAAATTAGTGAAGTCAAACCCCAAATAAAAGGGGAGGCCTGACTTCCCGAAATATTTACCACCAATCTAAAATCATTCTTATAGGTAAAAAGGAAAATAAGTTTAGATAAACTTTATTAGAAAACCAAATCTATGATGTAAGTTACAAAGTGTATTAAGTAAAGTGCAGTTTGAAAAGAGTGAGGAAAGATGACTTGTTACTGACGGAGGGAGCAACAGATCTAAAAAAACAACAAAAAAAAATTTATCCTGATTAATTTTAAAGGTAGATATTTAGATTACTGTATACAAAAAAAACCTAAAATGTTTATGCCAAATCTATGTTGCTAACTTGCAACATTATATCAAATGTCCTGGCAAGGTTGAAAAGAGGTACATGTAGGGAGTTTAGATGGAAGAGTTAGAAATATACTTATGAGATAATGGAAAATAGAAGTCAAAAATCCCTTGCCAAAAAAATAAGCTTCATATATGTAAAAAAAAAAAAAAGAGGTCCAATCAAAGAGGAAACACCAGCAATGTAGGTCAATATATATGGACTAACCACAATAGTCATAGATCATTTAGATTTGTATTATAATTCCTAGGGGTACCCTAATGATTGAACACTGGCCCCCAACTTGTCAGAATCTATATCAAAGAGAAAATCACTATACCTGTGGTAGATGGACACCATCAACTAAAGAGCCATAATTAAGGTGCAGTATATAGCATATCTCCAATAAGAGCATATGTCACCACTGTGAAAAAGGAAGGAACATTATGGGCGCTTGTAGCAAAAAAGCGAAAGCTTTTTAAGCCATGAATAAATTATACCAGTGTTAACTTACAAAGAAAAAAGTGAAAAGGGATTCAATTTCCCTAAGTAGGAAATCAATCAAACCTCACTTTCCCCTCCATAGAGAGGTTTTATCACAAGGGAGATCCCATATTCAAAACTAGTAATTAAATTGTTCTATTAATGGGAAAATGGATCCTGAGTTTACCTTGCTATACACTGATACAAGTCCTCACTACCAGCATATATTTTATACAGTCACTCCTGAGGCTGTCAAAGCCTTAGGACTTCTCTGACAGTTGATTGATAGCTGATTCTGTGATCAGCTGTCAATTGACTACTACTGGACTACCTCAAGATGAGACAGTCCAACAGTAGTACCTGATTGACCCACTGGTTGAATAATCACCCTAGGAGCCAATCACAGGATTAGCCTGCCTTAACTGTCAATTAAAGTATGCCATTACTGTGATTGACCCAAAGGAAGATCAATCAAACTTGGGGTTATCTATTAAATTGCTTAAACAGCATTAGTGTTAAGGATACAATTAGAGTTAGGGTTAAGGTTAAGAGAGGGTTAGAAATAGCGTCAAAGTGTGACACGGGACAGTATGATGACACAGATAGTGTCAATGCCAATTAGCATATCTGAAAAGCAAGTAAAGAGGATTTTTTTTTTTTTTAAATGAGGGCTTGTCTCTAATTGAAATTTATACTCTGATGGATCTGCCTCTACAAATATATGTTTTTGTGTAGCAATTTTGGATTCTGCAACTATCAGAATGTCAACATTCCTAATTTTGGTAAGTGTTAGTTTTAAAGCCACAATATACTGCTTGCCATATTGTCATACAGCTTTCAAAAAATTATTGAAATCCTAGAAATCCTGAAGAATTTTAAAAATTGGAACTAATAAGTAAATTTATTTTGAGTTTTTTTTCTTTTGTTGCACTCGTTGTGTAGAAGTTACTAGGAACTTACTTTGAAAATTGTATATATTATGTATGGGTAAAGGAATTGTGTTGAATTACAGTGGAACAAACGCATGGCAAAAAAGGCAAGAAAATGGTCTGTCATGAAGAGGTTAAAGAATTAAACAAAAACCTGCAACCAGCCTTTTTTTTTTTTTTGTCCTGCGCCTCCATCATTGAGAATACAGGTTTAAAAAAACCTACTTTGTGTTCCAAAATTCTTCTAGTAGATTGAGGGCCAATGACTAACCCTACCTCTATAAAGCGGCTAAGATACCAGGCTGGGGCCATCATGAACAGAGTTTTGTTTCAACAAACCTTTGTTGTTGAATACAGGAATAAGCAATGCAAATGGGAAAATTAATCTTTAATACAAATTGCTAGAATATTGCCCTGGCAGTGAGAAAGTTGAAAAGTCTTTTGCCGAAGGATTTCAAAATACCATAAAGGAAAAAAAATTGAACAAGGAGAATATTTCTTATGGAATGGAAATAACAGTAAAAGCAAGTGAAAAGTTGCAAAAAAGATGTCACATAACTTATAACATTATGAGTTTAGGCTTCCCTACAAGTGTCAGGAAATAGTAAACAAAGCAACCAGCAGAGATACATAAAAACATGTCTCGGAAAATTCTTAGCTGAAGGATGACTAACATTTCCTATGAAAGTATCTACTTGTTACTAAGGAAAGATGTTCCTGATAGATGAAAACTGGATAGAAAATTCATGAACTGCAGGTGACAGAAACCGATCTCCCCCAAGAAATACAGATGGCATTTGTGTCTGTAAAATTCTCTAGAGGATTCTCAATCAGCACTACTGAGCCAGTCCCTAGATTGGAAAAATGACAGCCTGAAAAAACAGAATTGCCTAGCATTGGTTATACATTGTCAGGTCATTTATTGTGTTTACAGGAAAAGTGAAGCAGCACTAGCAGATTTTGGCATGAGCAGAAGCAAACACAGTTTGTTTCAGATCTTAATTATATCAGTATATTATATAATCAAATACTGCCTGATGCTTCCCTTGTTCCTTGAAATATTCACATTTAAAATGCAATATATCTTTTAGTTATGTATTCTTACAAATGTTACACATTATTCTAACAGCAAGTTACGCAGCAAACAAAGAAGGTTTTAATTTTCTTTATATAGTGTTGATATATAAAGGGAGAGAGAGAGAAGATATTTATGAGTGAACCGTTTATTATGAAAAAATAATGCCATAGAAGAGTGTTAACGTAATAATAATAAACCACAACACCACAAAGCTTGAATGGTTTATAAATCTCTACATAACCCCCAACATTATTATTTTCCCATAATACATGCCTCATCATTAAGTGTCTTTTAGATTACATGCGGGAGCAGATCCAGAGCCTAAATTCAGGAGAAATTCTTGCACAAACAAGATACATAGAAATACAAAACATAAACACAGATATTACATCTATACCCACACATACACAGATTCATACATATGACCAAACACACATTTCTACACCCACATACAGACAACCATGCATAGATGCAGAGATGGATTTCAGGTTAGTGTGTAGGTACTTTAGGGGTTAATGGTAGTGTTTGGTTAATGTATGGGGTAATGTTTATTGTGAGTGTAAAGTATTGGGTTAATGTGTATTGTAGGGTCTTTAGATTTATTGATAGTAGAGTGCATTATAGTAATGTAGGGGTTCATGCATAGTGAAGTGTAATGTATTCAGGTAATGTAATAGTTAACCTGTAGAAGAACATACTTTTCCCCGTGCTACCTGGGATCAGTGGGGATTACACTGAACAAATGTATAAATGCAACACTTTTGTTTTTGCCCCCATTTTTTATGAGCTGAACTCAAAGATCTAAGACTTTTTTCTATGTACACAAAAGGCCTATTTCTCTTAAATATTGTTCACAAATCTGTCTAAATCTGTGTTAGTGAGCACTTCTCCTTTGCCGAGATAATCCATCCACCTCACAGGTGTGGCATATCAAGATGCTGATTAGACAGCATGATTATTGCAAAGGTGTGCCTTAGGCTGGCCACAATAAAAGGCCACTCTAAAACGTGCAGTGGCCTTTTATTGTGGACCGGGGGGGTGAGGGAAATTCCGAAAACCAGTCAGTATAATGGGTGCATGGATTGGCAGGGGTGATCCTTTGATTGCCAGCCTTTGCCCATGGCCATCGTGACCCACCTGGCATTTGCCCAGTTTACCCGATGGCCAGTCTGGGCCTGCTCTAGAGTGTATGTTCCACTAATCACTAGGAGACCAGCACCTCTATTTCCAGTCTGCTCAAGATTCAGATCCCCAAATGGCACAGAGATGATTCATCATTATTGCCCATTCATTATGGGGTTCATTGAGCAGATGACAGCACCAGAAAGTTAGGCATTCATGTCGTTTTAAGAAAAAAAATAATTAAAGGGATGTTATAATCACCATGTTTAATGTAGGAATTCTGTTATCTATAGCCTGTCCTTGCAGCCTCAGAGAAAATGTAGTGTTTACATTGCTGGCTAGTTACACTTCTAGGTGAAGTCACTCACACAGCCACTAGAGGTGCTTCATGTGTCAGTGCTGAGCAGTGTGCAGCACAGTATGCAGCACTGGCGTTCAGCGTCTCTACGCTGTGCATGGAGACGCTGAAAGTTCACAACAGGAAGTATTGAGTGAGTGATTCATTGTATCTCTATGTAGAGATGCTGATTAGCCGCTTGACCCCTTGATTTCCCCTCTCCCTCAATGGCTGACTCACAAATATGTATCTGTTGTGTAGGGGGCGGTAATGGGCTGCCATTTACATTCATACAGTGTGCAATGAATGACAAGCTGCAGGTTAAAAACAAAAGTTGGAGCCAGAGGGAAGGTAAGTGGGGCTTTATGGGCTATATTTTATTTAGCATTTCTTCATAATTCAAAATCAAAATTAGCATGAATATACAAATAGTTTTGTATGGCTAGTGAACAGCCAGTCAGCATTAAACCCTTAAGGACCAAACTTCTGGAATAAAAGGGAATCATGACATGTCACACATGTCATGTGTCCTAAGGGGTTAAGCAGATTAACAGAGTTGGGAGATGTCTTAATCATCTTTTATATGGTTAATTAAGTTTATCTTTATTTCTCATAGTCACATATAAGTAAAAAGTGAGTGCACAAGCTATCTTCAGCTGACCTAAAACAACCGTATTTCAATGGATTTATTTTAACATTGGTTGAAAGTCAGAGTTCACAGGATCCACACACGTTTCTATTTTGTATTCAAGTGTCTATGCTAAAGCCTCTGCTGATAGAAGATGATAGTAAACCTCTATCTTTAAGCTTCCCTTGGGCAATACAGAGACATGCTTTATTGCAAGCAATTAACCTGCTTTATATCTTCATGCAAGTTTTAGACCCTTTTATTAAGAGGTTCAATACACTTATTACATTTTATAGATCAAATTAACTAAAGGTTAGATAAAATACAACCACAGGTCACATATTTCATTCAGAATCTCTTCTCAGAAAGAAATGCGGTTGTCAGGAAAAGCAAAAGACTGTACTCATTGCTACCCAAAGCTGAATCCATTTCATGAAGATGTACTTCAAGTAACATTACAAGGTGCACACCTGTGATCTACTGTATGCATATGCTGACATTTACCAATTCTTTAATACTTTAACATTGAACAATACTGTGTATTGTAACAGAATTAAACATATAATGTTTTCTTTACTTGTGGGATAAATACTACATGCATGTTATCGCATTACTATTACATAATAAAATGACCTATGCTGTCTATGCATTCCAATAAATTGCTGATGTAAATGAAACTATTATCTAACCCCTTAAGGACTGAGCCAATTGTACAGGTTTTGATCAAAACAAAATGTAAAAATAAAACCGAAATTTAACTATATGTCTGTTCAACCATAATTCACCTCTTTCAAATTAAGTGCACTCACACGTATTATATATAATTTTGTTCAGAAGACACAAGGCTTTCATTCCACATCAAATATTTATACATGCAACATAATTTTACATGAATAAAAACTAAAAAAGTGTGGAAATTAAGAAATGCTAATTCTTTAGTTCTGCATGTAATTTTAACTTTGAATCTCTTAATATTGTTGGCTTATACTGCAATAAATTACACATATTGTGTTCAGCGATGTCTCACAAGTACAACAGTCCCCCCATCTACTTTCTGCTTGGGTTGTCTGGACTTTCTGCCTGGGTTGTCTGGCAGGTCCCTCAAATTGTAATTAATAAAATAATTTAATTATGTAAAAAAATTACATAAATATGCACATGGAATTTAAATATATATATATATATATATATATATATATATGGAATACGTGGCATGTAGTTGTGGGTGGGGCTTGGTTTCCCTACTTAAAGATCACCAGACCTCTCCCCATTACCTTTAATGGTCTGACAACTTGCATACCTGGACTTAAGGCCACAGCAAATTACCATTTACTTACCTTACCGCGTGGAAACTCTTACCTGCTTCTACAGAGTCTGCCCGTTCCTGTTCCTAGACTTTTCAGCCACCCCAGGCCTCCAGGATACTCGTACCTGTTCCTCTGATCTCCACCGCAAACTGTCCGGGAACTTCTAAAAACAGTGAGTTATGTTGACCGTCGCGGACCAGTTGCAGGCGCACAGCGTCATCACAGGCTGACTCTATACTTATAACACAAATAAGGTGAAGGGGATACCACACAGGTGTTTTGAGCTAATCACTACTTAAGGCTACTGCTTGACTCTATACTTATACTTACCTCTAATTCGTACGCATGTTTTCATGAGGTAGTTTGTTCAAATTCATATGAACGTATGCGGTTCTGTAATCAATCGGCTAATTCCAAATGCATGTTGGTTCATATAAATTATTGGCTTTCGGGAGCAAAGCGTCTCGATACATATGCACAAACAGAGCAAGCATAATGTTAAAATTAGGTTAAACGTGGGAATGTTTGGTTCATATGCAAGTTTTGCTCCTCATTGGGGCCGTTTGTATAATACAACCGAACGTCCTATTATATACATATAATTTTTTCCCCGAGTGTAGGCAAAAACACACGAATGATTAATCTAATGTGTAGGCTAAGTGTGTTATGCTGGCCTCTAGTGGCAAAATCAGAGCACTGCAAGTTATCTGTATAAATTGGTTAAAATGCTTTATTCTGTTTAGTTTGATTCAAGCAAGCACATTGCTTGTCAGTTATGACATACTACATTCTCAGATATGTTATGACATGTTGGTATTTGTTGTAGGTTGTCGGGTTTTGAACCTTTCATCTAGCTGTGCCTCTGCGGGTCTTCAAGTCTCCACTCGCTTTAGGTGGGTCTATTGGTTCAGATAGTTGGCAGCCCTCTCATATAATTTTATTAGAGGATTCTGATTTATCTTGTATTATATTACAGATTCAAGGTGCTCAGCATTTGAGAAATCATAATCTAATTTCTTAGTTCTCTACTGTTCACATTAGTTAGTGGTTTTAGTTATTTGGGGTCCACGATCTGACCCTCGCAACCAATGTAACCTAATATGTTTAATTTCTATGTTATTAGATAGAAACATAGAAACATAGAATGTGACGGCAGATAAGAACCATTCGGCCCATCTAGTCTGCCCAGTTTTCTAAATACTTTCATTAGTCCCTGGCCTTATCTTATAGTTAGGATAATCAGCATAGAGCCACTGTTTTTCAGTTTGATTACTACAGGCTTATTTTCAACTTCTTAGAGAAAAAGCTACTGCGACCGTGTCATCTTGTACACAGTGAACTCACGTCCCTGGGTGGGCTTGAACCACCAACCTTTCGGTTAATAGCCGAACGCGCTAACCGATTGCGCCACAGAGACAGCTCTTCTAGGCCCAGCTAGTTCAACAATCACTTACGTTTTTGAGCTGGTTCAAATTTAGCAAAAATACAAGATAGTGAGTAGGCGCTTCCAAATATATAGCAGAGATAAATGTAAAACAGGGTATGATACAGCGGTGTTTCCCAGACACTAAATCAGAATACAAATAAGTAAAAGGTGTGTATCAGAGACCACATAGGGAGAAAAGATCCCCAAAACAGGTGTAATAGTAAACAATAATAATAACCATAAGATACGACCTGAGCACAAGCGAGTGGCAGAGTCTTATCTATAAAATAAGAATAAAAAACATAACATAGTGTATACTGTATACTGAAAATATGGGAATAATATGAGGATGGACTACCACTCACATTTACCAGAGCCGTACCAGGCTCTGTATATCAGGCTCAAAGGTGCCAATTCAGGCTAACGAAACTCCAAAGCAGAAATATGATGAATTCCGTATTAAAAAAGAATTTATTTGATGAATAAAAATATAAAATATCAAACTCCTGGTTACAAGGGGGTGGAACCCAAACAACAAATGGTGTAAAATAAAGGTATCCACTTACCCCAAACAAAGTAAACCGTAGGAGTGAATATAGAGAACAAATAAAATACAATCAAATGATAAAATAACAGCAGCAAATTTTATCATTTGATTGTATTGTATTTGTTCTCTATATTCACTCCTACGGTTTACTTTGTTTGGGGTAAGTGGATACCTTTATTTTACACCATTTGTTGTTTGGGTTCCACCCCCTTGTAACCGGGAGTTTGATATTTTATATTTTTATTCATCAAATAAATTCTTTTTTAATACGGAATTCATCATATTTCTGCTTTGGAGTTTCGTTAGCCTGAATTGGCACCTTTGAGCCTGATATACAGAGCCTGGTACGGCTCTGGTAAATGTGAGTGGTAGTCCATCCTCATATTATTCCCATATTTTCAGTATACAGTATACACTATGTTATGTTTTTTATTCTTATTTTATAGATAAGACTCTGCCACTCGCTTGTGCTCAGGTCGTATCTTATGGTTATTATTATTGTTTACTATTACACCTGTTTTGGGGATCTTTTCTCCCTATGTGGTCTCTGATACACACCTTTTACTTATTTGGTTCAAATTTAGGCCAAGTAATAGACTGGTATGTATCTCAAACTATTTTTATTTTTCCTTTATTCACAATCACGATTTGGGTAATACAACATAACTATTACTCTCACAGGTATTGCTTGGGTCCCACTACTCTGACCTTCTCCATATCTATCTGACACAATAGGAATGTCAATCCAGAGGTTGTCACAACCCCCCTCCCCCCCACCTGCAACAGGTGCTAGGTTTAGATTTTGGTCTAATGCTCATAGTGTTTAGAGTCCTCTTATTAAGGCTTTCAGGCCTTTATGCCTTAACTTAGTGGTCCCGCGAGGCCAACACCCATCCTTATACTTCTAGGTATTCACGCCCATGGGCCCAACTCATAGTTAGTCGCCTTCATAGTGGCATAGAGAGGGCCTCATCTGTCAACGAGAGGCCGACACCTCGCCACATCAGTCGGTGGCCACAAAATCCCCTTAGGCCAACACATAGCTAGAGCCTCTCAAGCCGCTTGGCAATTAGTAGGGCTCCACTAATCACTAACACTAGATAATTTCTTCGCCACTTGGCATTAGTTAGCCAGCCAGTAAAGTATAGTCGCCTAGGTAACTTATAAATATTTATCCAATCCGTAGTATGTCTGAACTACCAGAAGCTATTGAGGATTTGTCAATCCTCAGCACCCCAGTAAGGTCTATCACTCCATCTCACGGAGGGGACAACACCAGCCTGACTTCCCTCAGGTCTTGTACCATCCCAAGAATCACAGATGAATTAAGATGATGGAACATACCCTACCCTGCCACTGCCAGGAAGGCAGAACTGTATAGTCTGATAAATACTAACACGGATAACACAGGGGCAGGAGAAGGGTCCAGTGGTGACCAGTTATCCAACATCCATGCCGTCCTATCGTTGGTCTTGTCTTATCGGGCCGGATTCACCTTTCTGGATTAGTTACACCAGAACATAAAATTCTCCCCAGCACTCAAACTAGTAAATCCACTGATCCTCTAAAAAACCCGAACATCATCAACCCAGCACAATGGTGCCGGCAAACCATAAGAAGGATATCTTGAAAGGCAAAGATGTCAACATGGTTTCACTACTGATTGCCTCCCAAGATATACTTGAGAACAAAATATACTCTTATGGGGATGTCTCTGTTGTACTGAAGGCTAGGGATCCCAGTTTAAATAGGAAATGATCCATTCCTGAGTTTGTCCTAGCCTTCGGTAAATATAGGGACGTGGCATTCTCTGTGTATCCTGAACGCAGAGAGGTGTTCGACCTGTACTTACACAAGCTGGTGGACTTGAGGCATTAGTATGGAGGTACATAGTTTAACGATTACCATAGATCATTCTTCGTGAAGGCATCTGCAGCACTGGCACAGTTCAATTTCCAGACAGACTGGAGCAAGTTGGACACAGAGCTATTTTGCAGGCACTTTGTGGGCCTCAGGACACCAGCTGGTGCTACTTGCTCCTTGACTTCCCATGCAACTAACCTTTGTCTTAATACCCCAGGGTTTGGTACTAAATTCCCTATTCCGCCTCCTCTTCTAAACTAGAGAAAGTAATCAAGGGCAAGCTGGGTTGTAACATTGTTTTCCTGGGAAAATCCCAGATATGCAATAACTTTAATGCAGGTCCGTGTGGGTTCAGTGCCTGTAGGTTGTTGCATGTGTGTTCACAAGGTTTTAAGGCACATGTCAAGACAATGTGTCCCAATAAATTGTACCCCAAACCCTATCTGGCTTCGATCAATGTGATATTTTTCGCCAAATTATTACATAACCACCCCTCTCCACACTTGGTGGAATTTTTGGTTTCAGGGTTCAGGGAAGGGTTCCACACAGGCATTATTTACATGCCATATGGCATAGTCGAATGTAAGAATCTGCAGTCTGCCTTAGCCAATCCTGCAGCAGTAAACATTCTATTAAAAGTAGAGTTGGACCAAGGTTTCCTACTGTGGCCTTTCAGTTCCCCATCTTTCTCAATAACCCCACAGGGGTGGTCTCAGGAAATAATTCAGTTAAGCAAAGGTTGATCATCGACCTCTCTGCTCCCCACTCTTCCACAACTCCCGGCCTGAACTCACTAATTCCTTCAGAGGAATTCTCCCTCCAATATTCCATTATTGATAATGCCATAGTATGCAGCACTGGCATTCAGCATCTCTACGCTCTACGTGGAGACGCTGAACGTTCACAATAAGAACGTATTCTGACAGCAGTGACTGGGGCATGGCTCAGTAAGACTGATATCATAAACGCCTTCAAAATTCTCCTAATCCATCCCTCTTTGTGGCATCTGCACGGTGTTAAGTTGCAAGGTTCAAAGTACTTTTTCTTCCACTCCTCCATGACGACATCACGGAGCAGGTGGATGTTAGAGACCTTGCTCTTCCCCACCTTCTGTTTGAGGATGCCCAACAGATGCTCAATAAGGTTGAAGTCTGAAAACATGCTTGGCCAGTCCACCACCTTTACCTTCAGCTTCTTTAGCAAGGCAGTTGTCATCTTGGAGGTGTGTTTGGGGTCATTTTCATGTTGGAATACTGCCATGCGGCCCAGTCTCTGAAGGGAGGGGATCATGCTCTACTTCAGTATGTCACAGTATATGTTGGCATTCATGGTTCCCTCAATGAACTGTAGCTTCCCAGTACCGGCAGCACTCATGCAGGCCCAGACTATGACACTCCCACCAACATGTTTGACTGTAGGCAAGACACTTTGTACTCCTTACCTGGCTGCTGCGACACACAATGGCTGCTGCCATCTAAACCAAATAAGTTTATCTTGGTCCCATTGGACCACAGGACATGGCTCCAGTAATCCCTGTCCTTATTCTTCTTGTTTTCAGCAAACTGTTTGCAGGCTTTCTTGTGCATCATCTTTAGAAGAGGCTTCCTTCTGGGATGACAGCCATGCAGACCAATTTGATGCAGTCTGCGGCATATGGCCTGGGCACTGACTGGTTTGCCCCCTACCCCTTCAACCTCTGCAGAAATGATGGCAGCAGTCATACATCTATTTCCCAAAGACAACCTCTGTCTCAACTTCTGTGTTCGACCATGGCAAGGCCTGTTCTGAGTGGAACCTGTCCTGTGAAACTGCTATAGACTTGCACACCTTGCTGCAGCTCAGTTTCAGAAAAAGAGATGTTCCTGGAAATTATTAACAAGAATATGTTATGTATAGTAACACACATAGTTCTACACTACTTATTTTATTCTCAATTCATTTTTGGATATTAGATTAAATTATTGATCTAGTTAATAATTTAATTAATGATATATATTCCATATACTAACATTTTGTGGTGATTAGATTATATAGGATTATATGATATTCTTAATTTCTGTTCAAGAATTAATATTAGTTAATATGTTTGTATGTTAGATAACATATCCAATCATACCAAATAATTACACGTGTGGTTTTCCCGAATACAAATAATTCGTAAACTTAAGAGACTCAAAACCTATTAGGATTTATGCCTTTTATTCTTAATTTTTATTGTTTGAATATATAGGGTGTGATGCCCTGTCATACTAGACTCTTTTGAAGATTTCAGTGTGTTTTGCAAAGATTTCCTTTTCTTCTTGAAGATAACAGTATTATTGTGAGTTAAATTTAAGGGAACATTTCATTCGAAAGTGTGGCGATTTTTTGTAATTGATTCCACAATGATTTACTACAGTTTTTTGTGTTTTCTAGTTTTTGTTGCTTAGGATGTATCATATGTGTTTGTTTATGTATGTATGTATGTGTATGTATGTGTATGTATATGTATGTGTGTATGTGTATATATATATATATATATATATATATATATATATGCATTTGTGTTACATTTTTCTTTATTGTGCTGTTAGTGAACGCAAAATCAGAATGGTGCAATATACTGTACATTAGCATCTCTTAACCTGTGACCTGCGCAGAGGTCTTAAGTATCTTTTATGAAAGTAACAGTGTTCCCACGTAGGGGAGAGGGTTTCTGCAGCGCATTTTTTATGGAAACATTTACATTAAAACATCTTATCCTTTGTATCTCTGTGTTGCTTCTCTACCCGTCCACTTATGTCTGTCATGTTGTGGCATATCGTTTGCTTTTGTGGCGAGTGGTGTTGTCGTGTTGTTTTCATATGAGTGTGGGTATAGGGGTAGTAAGATGCGTTGTGTCGCTTGTATTTCCGAGGTTTTTCCGGGGGCTATGATGGTGGCAGGTGAGCAGATTTTAAGTGAGTGTGTTAGATCTAACTGCGTTGCCTTTATAAGACTGCGTTGCCAGATAAGATGATTCCCATGTTGGGAGTAGTAGTTGTGGTGTCGGGGACAGTTATTGTTGTCTCTTGCGGTTAACTCCGAAAAACTCATGTACTGCATAGTTTTGACTTTTTAGTTCTCTGGATGTCGTCACGGGGTGAGACTAATAGCTCGGTAGTAAGTCTGAGCATTTCCGTCGTAGTCCTTCTCAATTCGTTGCTATTGTGTAGATTTCAGAAAGTGTGTTGGGTAGTTAGTCTGAAAAAGGGTTGTGTGCGTTGCTGTGAATACCCTATGGTCCTACCTCTCGTGGTGGTGGAGTGTGGGTTTTCTCGAGGTGGTGTGGTGACATATGGCCTAGTGCCAGGGTCCCCAGGTTGTGTATTTATAATTTATTTTGGAGCACCTGAGCCGCAGTCGGATCCTTCTGTTGTCAATCTGCGTGGGGTGTGTCTGAAACTTGGAGTGGGGGGCAGGCAGCATCCTCTGTCATCACTGTAGCCCGCCATAACCCGCGGCCCACTCCGAATTCGCCCGAGTCCGATGTCTCTCCCTCCTCCGCCTCTGCTCATGGAATGGTAATGTATTGTAGAAAGTCATCTAAGGAGAGGAGGAACCAGTGGAACCAGCGTTTTGTGTAGCCATCCCTGTGTTTCAGGGTGGTCACGTTCATGTCTTCGAATTTCCTTGTGTCCTCTACCTCCTCCACCCATCGTTGCAGGGGGGGCGTAAGGTCTGTCTCCAGAAGATGGGTATGGTTGCCTTGGCCGTGTTGAGAAGCCTTGGGATGATGGACCGTGTGTACGCCAGCGTTGGCATGGTGTTGTGGTGGAGGAAAAGGTGGCCGGTGACAGTGGTAGGGATTCATCTATCACTTCCTGTATCGCGTGCCAGATTGCCTCCCTGAAGGGACAGGATAAGGGTGCAGTTCCACCATATGTGCGTGAAGGTGCCTACGGCCTCCTTACATCACCAGCAGTTGTCGGGGATCGTAGGGTCTCTGGCATGGAGTGTCGACGGAGTTAGGTACCACCTTGTGAAAATTGTATATGAGTTTTCTTGTAGCCTCACCAGTGTTTTCTGCACATGAGTTATGATCTTATCCTAGTCCGTCTCCATTATTGACCTTTCAAGGTCCTCCTCCCATTGCATGATGCAGGGAGATGCTAGGAGATATCTGTTCGTTAATAGGTCAGAGTATATCTGAGATATGGCTTGAGGTGGTTCCAGTTCCTGTGTGCATAGAAGTTCGAACTGTGTTTTATCTCTCAGCAGGTAGTGTTTTTTGTGGGATTGCTTTGGCGTATTGTACGATTTGTGCTAGCGCCAGAGTGTGTGTGAATGTATGTGGTCATTCGGGAAAGAGTTTAGTCAGTTGGCGGACGGCGAACGGGTGTTGTTGGACGTCCATCATGCGTATAATTGGTATATGCCTGGTCAGGCCTGGGATATGACCCTGGTCTCCCACCAGGAAGTCTGGGTTGCCCCTCAAGGGGAGTAGCGGGCTGGGGCCCGTTGTAAGGTATTGCTTTGTGCCCTGTCTATGCCGGATCTGCATGCTCATTATGCTTCATTGGTAATCCATGGCAGGGTCCTTAGGTCGCAGTTGGAGGTGTCCAATTCTAGCTGGGTCCATGGTTTGGTGCTTCCTGTTACTGACCAGCTGATGATCCTGGTTAGATGTGTCGCTTTTAGGGTGCCGAAGATTGATTTCGGGGCTAGGACCGGCACCATTTGGAATATGAGTATGGGAAGGTAGTTGTGGGTGTAGAAGTTAGCGTAAGCCTGACTCCAGGTATCTCATGTGTTGGTCACAACAGCGGTATGGGAACTGTCATTGAAGCTTTTGTCTGAGAGTGTGGTGGATTGAGAGGCCTAGTATCTCATATTTTGAGTAATTGATTTGAAGGTTGGAGACATGGCCGTTTGCCTCAAATTCGGACTGTATTTCTTGTAAGGAGGGCCCCGGGTCTGTGACTATGAATAGAAGGTTGTTAGTTTGTGATGGGTTTTTCCAATTTTCATTCCTTGTATGTGTTCATTGCACCTGACCCTGTTAAGGATGGGTTCCAGTGTCAGTGTGAATAGCAGGGGCGATCCTGCTTTGTCCCGTTATGGATCTGGAACGGTTCTGTCAGTGCACCATTGATCCAAATGCGGCTGTTGAGTAAGAGTATAGTGCCCTCCCCCAAGTGAGGTATTTTGGTCCGATTCCGAGGTTCCGGAGTGCTCCAAACATCAGGTCACAGTCCACCCTGTTGAACGCTTTTTCTGCGTCCGTAGACAAGAGGACTGCTGTTTTTTTGTATATACTTTTTTTCCTTTTTCTTTTTTGTCCCAGTTGTTTTTTGTCTTTTTAATATTGTTTTTTTTCGTTTTTTTTATTTTTAATTTATTTGCATTTTTTTTTCTATCTATGTTTTCATTGTTATTGTTGGTAAACTATGCTGTTTTACTATCATATGGTGTGTTGAGGGCTGTGCATGTGTTGACAGTATTTGTTTAATTTGTTATGCAACATTTTCACCTCGTGTGTCTGAACTTTTGTATTCTCTTGTGGGTGATGTGTTCGGTTCCTGTCTATGCTTTTTTGTGAATGATGGTATAACTTAATGACATTGAAATTATTGTCCTTCAATGTACGTGGACTGAACAAACCCCATAAGAGAAAACTATTATTTAACGAGGTGAAGGCCTTAAAAACAGATGTTGCCTGTGTTCAAGAAACACACTTTAAAAAAAAAAAGTATGATCCCAAGCCTTATGATGATGCATTTCCCTGTTCAATTTCATTTCACCTATAAAACTGAATCGAGAGGTGTGTCAATCCTGTTTAGTAGGAATGTGGTATGCCAAACTGTTAAAGTAATTGATGACTCTTAGGGCAGATTCCTTATTTTGGTAGGCAAGATTAACAATATAACTTACACAGTGGCTTATATTTACTTTCCAAATGAGGGTCAATTTAAATTTTCAAGTACATTGTTAAGAAAGTTTTTCTTTTTTTGATTTTGTGCGGTGATACAAACTT